>NC_085106.1:5500807-5723307 GCF_963422355.1 Corticium candelabrum
CACACACCACACACACCTTGAAACCTTGAAGTCGGCTGTCATAATACATGACGCTACTGTCAGGGGAAAATTCTTCTTCTCCTGAAACTCTCACATTTGTGACGTTTGAAGTCCCCAGATCTTATAGAACTTCTTGTACATTTTGAACAAACTATATTCTTCTTTGACTCAAATTTGCTGTACAACTGTCATGCTAAGTCTTTCTATCTTGTGCTATCTCATACCAATCTGTTTGCATATTAATTTCTTTTAAGTCTGTGTAATCTATCTTTCCAGCCGTAAAATGGTCTTTTTGCTGGTAATCGATCATTCTGCTAGTGTGCCTCAACCACAGTATACGTTTAAGGATCACGCCTTCTTCAATAGTTCTTTTTCATACCAAATTTGGCCCTCACTGCGAAGGAGTGATTCTTTCAGTTATTTGTTGACTTGTGGTAACCTCGAGAATTGATCTCAGGCAATGGTTATGGAAAGATTCTAGTCTTTGAGATGCAAGTTTTGTAGCCCACGTTTTGGCAACATATATTAAGGTTCCAAGTACTACAGCTTTACAAACAAATCTCTCTACTGTCTACACAACTTGTTTTGAAAAATCGAATTTTATGATTTCCCAATAGATCTACCAGCTGCCGCAATTCGGTGTTCTTCACAGTCAATGGAACCATTACAGTGTATTATAGAGCCAAGATATTTGAATATGTTGACAATCTCCAAGTTTATTTTGCTTGAAATAATGAATGCTGTTGTACAGAATTATTGTCATAACCCATCATCATTACTTTCGTCTTTCCATTCTGACAGTTAAACCCATTTGTTATATATGTCAATAAGAGTCTTTATAGAATATGCAAAATCATCTTGTGATTTGGCTACCATAGCAATGTCATGCCATCAGCAAACTGCAGTTCATTCCAAATAGTCCTACTGAAAGCATTTGATCTGGAGCCCAATAGACGTCCATCCATGTTATACATAATTGTAATACCATCATCTTTACACAAATTGCTCCAATCTTGCGCAATTGTATGAAAATAGGTTGAAGTGTTGGAGCTACATGTATAGTGCACCCTTGTCGTAGACCATTTGTCACATTACTATCAGCATCCAATGCTTCACTGTCTACGTTGAGATTTGCAATCATGTTTTTATGAAAAGATTTCATCAGATTGATTAGCCTTGAACTTCAAGACCAGAGCTCGTGTGAAGCGCACGACTCTAGTCTGGACTAAAACGGTACTAAAATGATTTTGGAAAGAGCCTTCTAAGCCATAGAAGGCAATCAACATCTTAGAACCGGAGTGTCGGTCGTAAATTCTGATTGGTTTAGGTTTAGTAGTAATTAGTTATGCTAAGTGCACTAATGCTGATTACGCGTGTGTGAAATCCACCTGTTTCATGCCGTCCACCAAGATATTGCTGCAAACACTGCAGACCTCTTCTTTGTTCGTGAGATCTTACGGCATTTACAAATTATATGTTTGTGCAATGCAAAAGCATGGTATCTTTGCATCTTATTATTGAACTAGGTGAAACAACCCTAGGCTGTTAGACTACCATTTAGCATGGCTTTTTGCTAAGTACTTCTGAAATTATTGTAGTATTGTTTTGGTCCAGACTAGAGTCGCGCGCTGTCTGGTCTGGAAGTTTTAGGCTACAAATTGATCATACAGACGGAAAACCAATATTCTTTAATATCTGCCATAAGACTTCTCTCTATCAGTTGCCTAACATAATATCTGGCTATACACCTGCGTCCTTTTTGAAGACTGCTTTGAGACTGTGAAACAGCTTCATCAGGTTTTAAAGTAACACTGTCGAGATGTTTTGCGCGCTGGTGCCTCGGATACCAGATTGAAAAACTGTATACACGAAATCAAAATCTCGAAATCAGAGAAAGTTAGCGCGACAATGCTGGAAGGATGTGATACACTACCACAAACTCTACATTCTTACCACACAGAATTTTTGGACTTGTAAGATAATGCAAGTTTGGGCCACGCACAAACAGCGATCGTGAAAGATCGCTTATTTTACATATCCTGCACGTGGAAACGTGTGAAAAGGCGACCTAGAGAAAGTAGTTGTTCACAATGGTGTTTGTTCGTGCACTTCAGAGTGCATTCAGGACAGAAACGGTGGAAATACTGTATTCCGCAATGGCGCGCGAGTGGAAGCAGAACTGCAAGGGCCATGACAATGTTTCTACACGGAAGCTGTACAGCTGAAAAGAATGCTTCTACATTGACTGTTCAATCTTTACATGTCCGTCGCACCTAGGCAACAATCGTGGTAGGCGTAAACTATGTATGACTACATCTAACACTAGCTAAGTAGTAGTACAATCCACATGTCTACACATTCAGATTCTGTAAGACTGATGCACTCTTTCTTGACTCACAGCCTCCCGTTCACGTTTATCCCGTGCACTAAAAGGGCATGTCTTCGAGTATGCGCATAATCTGGATTGTGTTCCTTTAAGATATGGATGTTCGTAACATTCCTTGTAAGTTAAGAAACGTTTGTAATGTACATCTGTTGGGCTTGCTCTGAGATGGTGCCGGGATACCCAACTTGGTTAGTATGAATTTCCCATTAGCCAGCAGCTTAGTGCATATCTCTGGAATTCTCCTTTAAGGTCATTTGTGAAAATAACTTCCCTGCCTCTAGAGACAGGGCCTCCATGCGCTGCGTGGAGGCTTACGGTCAGCGCTATAATTCACCTAGACCTTGGCCAGAGTCATCCAGGGGCACTGGCTATGGCGCAGCTCTGAGATTAGACACCAAGGCCCGCAAGGACTCGCCTGCTGCATGATGGTACTGCCAAGTCAGCGGTCATGTCCACCTCAGTCAACAACCAGACACTCATACTCCTGAGTCGAGATAAGCAATTGTGTGTAAGTCTCTTGCTTAAAGGGGCATTCCCACGGAAAAACAACCTACGCTTTAAAAATAGCTTTTAACGAGAAAATTTGAATGGTGTTAGTTTTACGTCTGTATGGCCTTTGTTGTTGACCTAAAAATGATTTCCTTCTGCAATAAATGACGTCACTGATTTCAAAGTCAACGAAAGTTGTATCTTCCACCCAAACTAAGGAGACGCATTTAGTGGTAAGTGTGGAAAGTGTACCAGATATCCATTTGTGTTCTTGACTATTGTCGCTAGAGTCAGACTCACTGATTTCTCTTTCTGGCTCATACATGAAGGGTGAGAGCTTCAGCTATGCTGTCGCTCTTGTTCGGGAAACACCCACTCCGTGCACCCAACACAATGAACTAGTTTGCAAGCAGAAGAACATGCGACTACAAACTAAAAGACTACAAACTAAAAGACGTTTGTTTGCTTGCGGACATAACTTGTGAACATTCTCTTTCATTGTTATGTTTGCATAGCGAGTAGGTAGAATGCACAAGAGTGTAGATCCTGCCATCTAGAAGAGATCCGCGCATGAATCATGACTACAGTTTCAGTAGCCTTTTAGTCAATGCTGCTTCTTGTGCCTAGAAACCGGAGTTGGAGTGGATACATAATTACCAGTTATTAGTAAGCGTTTCCCATTGCATCATGTGAAAGACACTCCTTGTTGTTGACTTTGAAACTGGGGTTTCAAGGTCCATGAGAAGCAATCATTTTTAGTTCGATGACGGAGGCAAATTGAGACGTGTAACTAACGTCATATGGAGTCTCTTGTCAAGACCTATGTTTAAAGATTACGTTGTTTGTCTGAGGAACTGCCCCTTTAAGAAGTTATGCCATAGCTCATCATCACTGTGACTTGAACTTGCAACCTTGCAAGGTCTCAGATTTTCCATTCTCTCTATGCACTCTCTAACCAATTAAGCTACAGCACCACACACACACACACACACACACACACACACACACACACACACACACACACACACACACACACACACACACACACACACACACACATGTTGGGAATTTTGGTTATGTAATGATGAAATTTCAGTCAGTATCATCTAATTTGACTTACGAATGAGATTCAAGGTATGACACAATAGGCTTTTTATCTGCTCAAACCGCATATATGATTGCATATAGACAGAGCCTAAACCGGATGTCTCTTAGACGCCAAATCCTAATGTTGCACTAATCAGGAACAACTCGCATGCAATTCAATTGTATCAGTTTTATTCAAGGAACATATCGATTTTTGGGGAAAAGTCTGAGGGACAGAGAGAGGGTGGGAAGAGGGAGGGAAGAGGGGAGGAGCGGAGGGAGAGGGAGGAGCGGAGGGAGAGGGAGGAGCAGACAGTGAGGGAGTCATTCAGATTTTTTTTGTTGAGTACAACATGCATACTTTAGTTGCAGCAGCGAGCATGTTCTCCAAGCTGTAGATACACAGTAAATTGGTTCTTTGCTCTTTGTTGTTCTTGCGGTCCTTTTGCAATACCAAACCCCAAGGAAAGTGGTAGGCCGGTCCTCAATGTTCAAGGTCTGTGTGTCTGTTGCTTGTTGATATGTTAGTTGGTGTGTGTTGTGTTGTGTTGTGTTGTGGTGTTTAGTGTGCTGCAGTGTTTAGTGTGGTGCAGCAGTGTATGGTTGTATGATAGTGTGCTGCTATTTTTATTAGAAGAAATGTTGCTGGAAGAACCAGATGTAGATCAAGAAGATGCTTTGTCTTCATCTCATGAATGTTCTCCTGAAACATTTGGTGAAGGATCAAAATGGTACCAAATGCCACAATATGACTCCATTGAAATGCAACTGACTGCATTAGAAAATTTACGTCCTTTGGAAGATGGAGACTCAGAAGTTGCTGGTTTGGGCAAATTTACTACGATTGCTTCTGGACGCCTTCCTGAGAAAGATGAAACGGTAGGTGTTGAGGGAGATGTGAGAGTCAGAAAAGCTAGCATTTTGGAAGTGATGGCTGTTGCCCCTCCTCCTTCTGTTCAAGCTTGGCTAGAGGACATGGAGATGGAACAGTGAGACATGATGTGGCTTGTATCAACATTTGTATGTTATATGTGTTCCATGGTTGATTCGCAGGTATATTCCAAGGTTTCTTGATTATGGCTATGACGCGATATGGGTGTGTGCACATTTAGATGACGATGATCTTGTACAGTTAGGCATTATAAACCCAGGAGACAGGTGAATTTTGATACATCTGAATACGCTTGTAGAATTAATATTGCAAGCTGACTGGCTCGATGTGTCAACTGACAGTTGTCTTTGTTTGTGTATGACTTGTAGGGCAAAGCTGCTTGCAAATGCCAATTTATGGAAATATCGTTTAGAACCAGCAGATATAAAGACGCCAAGGGGAAAGGTTGACACACTGATAATTGCTGTTACTTTTTTATATTAGTTGTTTACTTAGGATTCATCATTTTCATTTGATTTGTCATCATCAAAAGAAGCTGACTTGTCACTGATGTCAAACTTTGAGTCAACTGACAGTAGTAATGCTGATATGGTAGTAAATCAGTCTTCAGCAGCCATTCGAAGTCGATCTGCAAGTACAGCAGCTAGTGTTTGTACTGATCCTTCATCAGAATTATTGGAGTCTCCATCTTTGGACTTCCCCATTATGAGAAGTGCATCTGCCAGTGCTACTACAGGAAGTGGTATTGGACCAGTGTCATATGACACACTAACACGCCATTATCTAAAGATTACAACTGAAAAGCATGGAATTGACACTGATTATGGGAGAAGAGGACTTCGTGTTCGAAATCGAGGCAGAGTGGCAATATATGGAACACTACCTCGTGTCAAACAGGAGACAGCAGATAAGAGACAACTAAACAAACTTGATGAGTCAAGACATGACTTTATGAGAGTAAAATCATGGGATCCTGTATGCATGAGTTATTGGTTGTTAGGTGTTGCATTACTGATGTGTTATGTGGTGTGCATAGTCTGCTTTACTCGGTGAATTATACAATGACACAAGAGAGGCTCCACGAGCTGTTACTGAGGTGTTATCATATGCATATGAACTATATGTCATTCATGTTAATTATCTGTATATTTAGCCATTGAAGCATGTTGCTATGAACAGATCAAAAGGAAATGTTCGAATGGCTGGCTATCTAGAGAAACTGCCTCTGAATCAGAAGAAGGTGATTGTTGTTATGATAATGGCTACTTTTTCCAATGCTATATAGTTAGTGTTTGTTGCTATAGCCATCTTTTATTCACGGTTGGAAGAAGAGATATTTCAAAGCAACAGATGGAAATTTATTTTACTTTGATGTAAGCATTTATTTTTCTCAAGTTCGGCATGTTTAAAACTTGGAATGTGAAACTGGCATGGTGTGGTAGCAGAAAATTACATCTGCAATACATAATTGTCTTTGATTTGGTGTGAGGCATCTTTGAAATTGCTAAGAAGTAGCTTAAGTTTTTGAGTTTTTATTATCATAATTGTTGACCAGCGTAACCTGTCAACAGCAGTTTTGCAGAGTGTCTGTTCTATGGCTGTTTGCCTGTTTTTTACAATAATTATTATTATGTATGAGTAGTCAGTCACGTGCTGCCCAGCATTGTTGTTGGTCCATTAAGTATTGAAAGGCCATCTGTCAATTTTTTCATGATCATTTCTTTTATAGTTATTTCTCATTACCATTTGGAGAAGCTACCTGTAGCATAATGCAATTGTATGACTTATTAATGAACAGACTGCAAAAGAAGTATTGCAGTAGATGACATAACATTCCATTGCAATGTGTATATGTGGTTCTCAGCAACTTGAGCTGTTGTAGTTGCACACAGCCACCAAAGCAAATATAGCTGAGATGGACAAAAGAAATTATTGATGTTTAGCCTAAAATTAATGCACTTGCTTACAAGAGCAAGGTATTTCTTGCATAACCTATGCTAGTAGTTTATTAGTGTGGGCAAGCAGGCATGTGTGCACCTATTGTATGCTATAGTGTCCATGTCAGAAACAGATGGACTCTACTCTGTAAGTATTAGAAAACAACTAAACAAGCTTCTAGTTGCATGTGTTAACAACTTGTCATTGCGTGTGTTTTCAACCAGTAAACCTGTAGTGTCCTAGAACTGGTTTGCCTATAAACTCTTGGAGATGGTTGTCATTTAGGCATGCATTGTGGGGCATGGATAGTTTAATTTATCACATCGCCTGAGCCCTTTTTGCCAACTTATCACCAACGCGGTATGTAGGGTTGAGTTTGTGTTCAGTCTTTTGCTGTAAGAGCGGGTATCGGTATCAACCGTTTATGCTACAAAGCTGATTTCTATACCAAATCTCTGCGCTTGCAACAGAGCAGGTTCACGACTACTCAAATTTGTCATTGCAGTGCAAGGGCTCCTTTCGAGGCACCGACCCTGTGTAAAATTTCTTGATAACACAATGCTACACCTTCCAGTTCATTTGAACACACGCCCACACCTGTCCTGTGTAGACTGTATATATTGCCACTCTCTGCAATGCTTCCAGCGATTGAAGATTTCTTGCCGACTAAAAAGTGCTAACGTTTCTCTCTATTCTGATTGTATTTGCACTGAATCCAACTTACACATTTCCTGCACTGAGCTCTACACAGGGAGTGTGTCGATTTTTACCGTCAATGTCCACCTTGCTAATGTTGGTATACTGAACATCTGCTCATGCCAGACTGTTCCCACTGTGTCAAACTTCCTGGCGTATGACACGTCCAGAAAGGGTCTGGCTATGCGAGACCACCGTATTGCAAGTCACAATGAATACACAACTACTATTATGAACATTACCAATGTGGTAGCTACTGCTCTAGCTATAAGTATATTGATCTGAGTATATTGATCTAAGCTCAACTACCCTGTCCTTTCAATATATTTCTGTACTTTCAGTTCAAGAAAGAATACAAACAAGTATAAAAAACATTTTAAAAATGAGAACGATGTAGGGTTGCCGTACAAGAAAGAATAGAAACAAGACCATGTAAGGTGTGTTGCGACATCTTTCATGAATTCACTCATACAGACTGAGCAATATATCATCCCTACATTGCACTATTTTCTAGACACTGTGTGTTTTATATCCTAGAAGATGGTGCAATGTAGGGATGATGTATTGCTCAGTCTGTATGAGTGAATTCATGAAAGATGTCGCAACACACCTTACATGGTCTTGTTTCTATTCTTTTTCATATGGCAACCCCACATCTTTCTTATTTTTCAAAATGTTTTTGTATGTACTTTTGAAATTCAGGTGGTATTTAAAAGACTTTTTGAATCAATCACTGACAGTTATCACTCAAATTATGGCCTTAACATCATTTCAAGTAGTTATTATAATAGCTGTTTTAAGTAGTTATGAAAGTTGTTGTGTACAGGACAACAAGAGTGAAAAGGCTGTTGGTTTTATTAAACTTGCTGGGAGCAAGGTTAGTGTGATTTGTGTACTTTTATAGACTGATTCATTTTGGTATGTTGTTGCTAGATTGCTGCCGCTGGTCAAAAGCAGATTCAAATTACTGAGAGAGTATGTTGCTATTATTGGCAATGTGATGTTGTGCTATGGTGTTTGCATGATGTTGTTAGAGAGGAAAGTTTATGTTGTTACGGACTCAGACAACTCGTGAAGCTGAAGATTGGGTGCAAGTGTTAGAGTCTGAAAGTGTTGTTAATTTGTCTGATCAGCGAAAGTTTCTCAATGTAGAAGTGTGCTAACTTGCAGTATTTCTATTTTAATTACTATTGTTGTCTTTAGTTACGAGCTGTTATTATTGATCTTGGTTCATCATCTCTTCGAGCTGGTATTGCATATGACGATGGTGATGCCATTTCTTAAGTAGTGTCCAATGTCTTGTACTAAATGTACATGTGAACATATTTTAGCATATCCTCAACTCTTTCTGCCTCATGTGATTGCTGTTGACAAGCGAGAGAGGTGAGGAAATGGTTGTAGAGTGGTAGTGCAAGTAGTCTTTTCATCTACATGTCACTTTTTCCTATTTCAAGCAATGCTCTGTTCTATTTGTACAAGTTAGCTTTTCGTTCTTTTTTTTTTCTGAAAAGCCTCAAGCAAATACGCCCTGACATAGAGCTTGGAAAGACAGATAGATAGACACACAAAGAGCAAGACGTGAACATACTCTAAATGAAGTTTGTGCAGGAATCAAATTTGTCTGATTTCAAGGAAGTTTAGTATTAGTGTTAGTGAGGAAGTAGTTTTGCAATCATAGCAAGGTTACTGTACTTATACCAGTAATTTAGAGGAACACTCTGTCGTTTAGCGCTACACCCACACAAACTTGATTGCATAGCTACACAATCAAGATAGAAGGTTGGTCTGAACTACAGGCAAAGCTGGATATGAGTGCGTTAGATATTAGCAGCAAATAGCCTGAAAACGGAGTGCATACGATGGTCACGTGAGAAACATTTCGTCAACGTGGGCTAATGCTAGGAGCCTCGCTACCATCAAAATGCTAGAAGACACTCGCGAGACGTTGAGTAAATGTGCTCGTGGGTTAATGAAACGGGCATGGATGCACATGAAGGGCTGAAGGGACCAACTGCAGTGCATTTGTGCGCTTGCACTTATCACGTGACCCACTTATTGCTTACCACTTTATCATTGTATGCACTCTATTTTCATGCTGATATGTAGCGCTTGCAAGTTCAAACCTGGTTTTGCGCAAAATGTAACCTACTCAGTGCCTTCGACCTGAGGAAGGATGACGAGTTGGTTTGCGTGCGACCTGAACTCTGTTTCAACAATGAAATTGCAAAGTTGCTCCCGTACGTTTTCTTTATTTGTAATGGTGACTACGCTCTGATGTCCAGCTTTGCTTGTAGTTCAGCCCAACCTTCCAACTTGACTGCGTATAGTATGCAATCAAGTTTGCGGGGGGGGGGGGGGGGGGTAGCACTAAATGACGGAGTGTACCGCTAAATGACGGAGTGTACCTTTAATGAAATTTGGATAAGTGCAGAATTTAGATGTGAATGGAGGTGTTACCTGCATGAAATTGCATGGTTATGTTCCACACTCAAGGCAGTTCTTTTAGGGTAGACAGATGTTTGTTTGCAGGATTGATCATCTTTGTGTTTGTTTTTGTGATTATCTTAATGGACCATTGTTATGATCTTGATGCTCTTTGTATGGCAGTGCTACTAGAAAGTTTGGTATTAAAGCACTACGACCAGACGTTAGAGATTTATGTGATGTCTATTATCCTTTCCGATCATCAGCTGGAGTTGACAAGGTAAATGTGATCCAATCATTATTTATTGACAAAGTTGGTTGTTACTCATCACATAGAAAACAAGAGCTAATGCTCAAGATCTTATATGCATGTTTGAAGATGTTTTTTGTCAGTTGCAAATTGATCCCAGGCAATTCAAGGTTGGTTGTTTTTGAAACTATCTGAGCAATTTTTATTGTAGATTATGTTTGTTGCAGGTTATTATCAGTTACTCACAGTTTACAACACAAAGAGCCAAGGTAACTTTACATTATGTTATGTTACATGTATTTGTCTACTAATTCATTTGTTGGTGTATTGGTGTTGGTGTTAATTGCTTTTATTAGTTACATAGATAGATGTTACACCATTCTTGTGCATGAAGATGTATACTGGGGTAAAGCACCTTGGAAACGATTGATACGTGTGATGGTGCTGGAATAGAGCTTATGAAGTGTTTGATGCTGGAACTCTTGCATTTAAGAATAACTGTGGGCAGTATAGTGCCTGTATCTCACCTAATATGTTGACATGCAGTTGAGAATCACTACTCTAACAGGAGCATATAAGACAACTAATTAAATGGAGTTTAAACATGGTTGATGCAGTTATATCAAAGTTGATTTCTATCATTTTTTATCTCATGCAAAAGCAAGTTGCTCTTGAAAAATAGCTTTGCCTTCGAGAAGTTCAATGGTACCCTAGTTGCCAGCCAATGCGACTCTGTAAATTGGAAATCGCATTTCGAATGCTCTCAGACAAACAAGGTGCGCGAGGCATGGCACCACTAGAGGAAGACCCTGATCATTTTGTATTGGAAAATTCTCGATTAGCGTGACACAACTTTCTACATCAAATCGCCTGATTTGAGACAACACTTGAAGATTCACGTTCACTGTGAGGTAGGTGCAGCTTCGTAGCAATGAGAGGAAATGCTGCATGCATTTGTTATGACTTTCGGTGCGTGTAGGTCTGGAACTTCAAGGAAACATGCCCTCAATTTCCGCTTTGATGTGTAGTACTGTAAAGAGACTGGAACAGGTAGGAAACTACAATGCTTGTACACCTGTCATAACCGTAACCCTAGCCTGCCCACTAAATCTGCTTTGAAATCTCTCTCAAAGCAGTAAAACTTGAAATGATCTAACCATACTCTGGAATGGGGTCTGACTGCCTCCTTTTTAACCTTAAACACAAAATCCACTCTCTCAACCACACTTGATCGAATGGAAATCTAAACAGACTTCTTTCTCCATTTCTGGCACGTTTATGACAAACTTTACAAGAACCTTGGATATCTCAAATCAGAGTTAGGAAAGTTGATGCTGTGTTTCCTCGGAGTTCCAGATCTATGCTTATGGAAGTCATAACGGATGCCTGCAGTGTTTTCCTCTCATCACTAAGAAACTAAACCTACCTCACAGTGAAGGTGAATATTCAAGTGTTGTCTCCAATCAAGTGATTTGATGTAGAGAGTCGCGTCGTGCTAATCGAGATTTTTCCAATACAAAACAATCCAGGTCTTCCTCCGGTGACGTCATACCTCGCACACACTTGTCTGGAGCATTCGAAATGTGATTTCTTCTTTATGAAGTTGCTTTTGCTGGTGACTAGGGTACGGTTGAATTTCTTGAAGGCAAGGCTACTTTTCAAGAGCACTTTGTCTTTGTGTGGGAGTTCCCCTTTAACTGATTGAGGTTATGCAATAAGAGAACAATGTGGTTATGCACTAAGAGAACAAGATGGTTATAAAGACTTAGCCAGAAACTGATAGGGCTGACTGAGTACAGATTGGAGTTGTTTAACACTATTTTGGTTCATGCACTACAGTTGCATACTTAGAATATACTGTATAAGAAGAAATGTTGGCGGGAATTTATTTTGGCAGATTGGCGGATTTTTCAGCGACCCCTGAGATAGGATCTGCCATTTAATTGATTTGGCCACCTGGATATGTTGACGACATCAGGCACTTGAATCAGCTATGAGGCCCTGAGGCCATGGATGAAGCTGGACTGTCACATTCACGTGAATCCCGTTCTTTGAACTGACACAGCAGTTCTTCATCGCTATGCAGTAGTTGGAGATCAGTAAGTTAGGGAAATGTGAGCCACAAATGCAGCTGTCAATCACAAACTTCTACATGACCATTTATGATAAGGCATATCAGTCAAACAAGGATGTCCAACCGCCAAAATATAATCCGCCAATGTTTCATCTTATACGGTAGTTGACTTTACTAGTTTCTGCATATAGTTGACAGATAAACCAAATGGAAAATTTTTGTTTAGTTTCGTGCTTTTGACATTAAATAACATAGCTTTGAGCTATGGCATCTGTTTCTGATAGGAGCTGATCATGAATGTTCTGTTTGAACATTTTGGGGTTCAAGGAATTTACATGCAGGAACAATCTGTACTATCAATGTACTCATATCATGAGACTACAGGTGTAATGGTTGATATTGGAGATAGGATGGACATTGTTCCTGTTGTTGAAGGTGCGTACTTAGTTGGGGTTTTGTAAATTTTTTTGTAATCAATTTCATGTAGGTAGGTGATGAGGCAGTTTATATAAATGCACATCAATGAGCTAATTAGAGCAATACTGTCAAGATTTGTGCGCATGCTTGTGCTTGTAGGCATGTCACACTTCCTCACAAACCCACATTGGGATGCCTAGGACTGCATCATGTTTCTTTGCAGCAAAACTTGGTCTAGGGTATCAGATACGTCTGCTGATGAACTAAGCAGTGTCTATTCCCATATGCAGACAATGTTTTTTGCTAGGAAGTCTAGGCAGTTGAGTATGCATGTTTTTCAGAACAACTGAAGCTAGATACAACTGCAAGAATATGTGCCAGAGTCTGTTTGAGAAATATTGGAGGAATAGAGGTTGTGAAAGTAAAGCAGTAGGGGCCTTGATATATTTTACTATGTGGATGCAGACAGAAACTTAGCAGAAATTATGAAGACTCTGATATTAGCCTTAAGCAGTTATTATGCAGTCACCAAGGTCTAGACAATAGGTGTCTTGCTTTAGTTTAATGGTCTTTTTACACTTGCAGTGCACTTTGTGGTGATGTCGTGACCCTAGTCGTACACCTCCGGCTTCTCTTCCAGTATATTGATGACATACAGTGAATCACTTTTGGGAGTTCCTTGGGTCACATGCGAGTTCTAAACGGGCTGTGTTTGTCGTAGAAAGGAACTGTTTGAACTTGAAAACATGTGCCATGCCTGCTCTATATTTGAGAACCCTATGTAGAGTTCAAACTGTACACCGTGGTAGTAACACAACTGAACAAACAATGCAAGTAGCAGCAGCAGTACTGTAGTAGCAGCAACAGCAGTACATAGTAGTAGTAGTAGTATATTTCAACATCAGCAGACATACAATGTAGGAAGATAACAGAAGTAAAAATCTAAAAGACTGACTTACGATAGTGTCAGTTTGAACAGCGTCATTACATCCATAAACACACACGTGTCTATAATATAGAACGACCACACACACACACACACACACACACACACACACACACACACACACACACACACACACACACACACACACACACACACACACACACACACACACACACCTATAGCTACAACACAACTAGCAGACAACTAACAGACAACAGTCACACTTTTCTACAGCAGTACATAGTAGTAGTAGTGGTAGTGGTAGTGGTAATTGTGATGTTGACTTAAGTGGGTTTGTTTAATTGAATGGATTGATATAGTGTTGTGTTGAGTGCCGTTGTAGTGGCTTTTGTAGTATGGGCATGACCAGTGGATGCTTGTGGTAGTGGTAGTGGTAGTAGTAGTAATATGGTTACATTGCAATTAAAGGTACAGTCTGTCGTTTAGCGCTACGCCCCTGCAAACTTGACTGCATACTATATGCAATCAAGTTGGAAAGTTGGGCTTAACTACAGGCAAAGCTAGATATCAGAGCGTAGTCATTGTTACAAATAAGGAAAACGTACGAGAGCGATTTTGCAATCTTGTTGTTGAAGCAGAGTTCGGATCACGTGCAAACCAACTCGTCATCTTTCCTCAGGTCGAAGGCACCAAAGAAGTTACACTTTACACAAAACCAGGTTTGAACATGCGAGCGCATACGATGATCACGTGGTAAGCAATAAGTAGGTCACGTGATAAGTGGAAGTATTCAAAATGCAGTGCAGTTGGTCCCTTCAACCATGTATGCACATCCATGCCCGTTCCATAACCCATGAGCTCATTTTCTTTACGTCTCGCGACTGTCTTCTAGCATTTTGATGGTAGCGAGGCTTCTAGCCTTAGCGTGCGTTGACGGAATGTTTCTCATGTGACCATCGTATGCGCTCTGTTTTCACACTATTTGCTGCTAATATCTCGCGCTCTCATGTCCAGCGTATCCTGTAGTTCAGACCAACGTTTTATCTTAATTGTGTAGCTATGCAATAAAGTTTGCGTGGGCATAGCACTAAACGACTGAGTGTACCTTTAAGTTAATGCTGCCTATTGGGTTCTTATTCACTGAATTATTGGAAGATGGATGTTTACAGCGTTAGACAAACAATCAATTCTCTCAACTTGCTGAGCTCTTAGAGACCACAATAATGTCAAACTTATTGTTGCAATTACAAATCGCCGTACCCCTAGAGAGATGGAAAGAAGCCTTTTTGCGCTACCATGTCGCTACAGCCCGGGTCTTGAAATAATAAATGTAAATCTCACTCATCACAATATAAAGGTACTTCAAAATCATGACTGCTCTTTGATGAAGTCATCTGTGGCGAAGGAAAGGACATAACTGAGGCAATTCAGCAGTAAGTAGCCAAGAAGTTAAACAAACCAGAGAAGGAAGACAATTTGACAAAGACTGCTAACAGGATAAAGCGATCAATATTTACCTTAAACATCCTCTAGAATTAACCAAACAGATAGGTGTATCAAACTGGCTGACAGCCCTTCCTCTCAAACAACATGGATTTTTGTTGGCCAGATTAGAGTTCAGTGATGCTTTGGCTTTACCATATGGATGACGTCTTTTGAATCTTGTTGATCAATGTGCCTGTGGAGCTGATTATTGTGTCGATCATGCTTTGTCTTGCCCCACAGGTGGTTTATCCATGGCATCTATAAGAAATGTAGTTTGAGATCTTGTAACTGGTTTGCTAATTGAGATATGCTATGATGTACAGTCTGAGCCAATTTTACAGCCATTAAATGGAGAAGTTCTATCTCGGAAGACCAGCTCTACTGACGATGATGCAGGATTGGAACTTGTGGATTCTGAGGAGGTCGTTTTGAAAGAACATATTTGATGTTTGAATTTTTAACCTGAATACAGAGTCTTACAGCACAATCAGTTTAGCATCTTACTACTGAAGCACGAGCTCGAAAAAAGAGGAAATATGAGAAACGGATCCTAAAAGTGGAGCAAGCATCATTTACACCTTGTATTCGCTTGCACTGGTGGGGCCAACAAACTAACAACTACTTTTCTTAAAGGAGAACTCCCACGATTTTGTATGTAAGGTTTAGATGAAAGATACCACGGTGAGTGATTCATCTATCAATGATTTACAGCTCTTACTGTTCTCTAATTGTCAGTAGAAGGCTGTAAAGTAGGGGCGTGACTGTGGGGTGCGTAGCCATGTTAGTTGATGATGTCATGAGTTCATGATGCGCAAACGCTATTATACGTGTCGTGCTGCCAGATCTAGACTTGGACATGGCTGACATTGAACCTACCATTTTGAGCCTGAGCGTAGAGTAGTTGATGATTCTTCGAGTACGGAAGATGCAGACGGCAAAGACGGCAGAGAACCAACTGAAGATGGCGAGAGAGTGGGCAACACGGAGTGGTGTAACTATGGAATGTGTGATAATATGCCTGCTGGTAAAGAATGCCTTTGTTGCGAAGAATTGAACAAACTAGACTGGATGTTGCGTACTTTACGTTGCATTACTCAGCACGAAGATTTTGCTTCTTTGTGCCTAAATAGTACACAGGAAGAAATGGCAGGGGTGGGAGTGAGAAGAGTGATACCAGCACGTGTTGTGACTTTTATTAGAATGCACTTTCCTGAAGAAACTGCAGAATATGTTGAATGCCAAGAAAGTAATGATGGACCACAGTGGTCGGTGTAAATGTTTTTGCTAGCTAGCATTATTGGAATCTGGTTTTGTAGTTTTCTATAACTGTTTGTTTTGGTGGTCTAGGGCATGTTGCAATATTAAGGGGTATAGAGACTTGTGGTGGCTTAGTCTTCATTGTCTCGTGGATGGTGCTTCTTTCAAGAACTGCAGCTGGCATATCACTATGGTATCCATAGGACTTTGGCTCTATTATAGGCTTTGCAATCAATTTCTTTTTGGCTTTAGGAAAGACAACTTTGTACCTCTTGTTCATTGGCTGTTGTAGCTTGGCTTCTATCAACATGATTGTTGTGATCCAGAGCTGCCAGTTGGGTTCAAGCAATCATTCCTTTGTAGCCAAAGTGCAGTCTTTTGGCACAGTACTTTAGTAAAAGGGAGTGGTACACTTCAAGAATCCAGTATGACAAAATTGATTCAGTGTGCCAATATCTTTTAATAACATTTGTCAAGGACAACTGATTTCAATGTTTCATGAGGAGGAGAACCTTTTTTAACCACTCCTTGCCTTGTCTCCCTTTATCGGGAAGTTGCTGGTGGGCACATTTTAGGAAGTGGTTTGCACTGGCCCAAGTGTGTACATCAGAAATGTGATGAAGAATAGACATCCATTTATTTCTCTTTCAAGATCTCTCTGTTACCATGGCAAGAGGAAGCACACCACCACAGGTGATTGCATATTGATAGTATCCATGGAAGCAGTGTTCTCCCCAGAAATCGTAGAAGGCAGAGCGGAATACTTCGTGAAGTGGGCGTTACCCAATGCCACACCCAATGGCAGCTAAAACTATATTTTACAGATCAATGAGGCTCAACTGTGTCAAGCTCTAGAAATTTCGTCGTCCTTGCTTGACAGTGCGTGGGTTGCTTCTATAGAGAGACAGCTGATTCATAGCACGAGCGGCTTTCATGCTTTTGTAGACTAAATAGCTTTCACATCTTTTAGTTCTAGATTGTGTCTTTCGACAAAGAGAGCACAGCAGTGACTGTGTCTCCTTTCTGCCTCACTACAGAAGCCATGGGAAATGATCTAGCCACTGGCAATCTACTTCAGTCGTCCTGTGCTTTATTATGATCAGTTGCTGTTCATTTTCTTTCAACAATGCAGGTGTTCTTATTTTCTACAGCGTTGCTTGTAAAGAAAGACTAAATTTTTAGTAGTTGTCTGCGACACCGACATGACACGTGCACTTCACTGACATGTATACGTATACCAACTTGCACGTGAACAGCAGCTGGTTAATTTAAGGGCTGTGTACGTGGGTGTAAAAGTGCTTTAGTGTTCCGCACAATTAGATGCCACTCGCTGTCTTAGTTAATTAATTTAATAAGGTTACTTTGAGATCCTCAAAGTCTTGGCATCAGGATGATCTACTTTACCTAAAAGCTTAATTGCTTAGAATAAGGAAGAGTGACCCACTCTGCCAAAAGATCCTGGGGAGAACACTGACTGTCATTGGAAGGAGGCTCTGACAAGCCTTTTGCTTTCCCTGTTGGTGAGCTTCTTAGAAACTCCTTCACATGTCGTGCTGATGTACCACTAATGGATATTTTTTCTGCACATAAAGCTAGCGATTTGTATGCATGTACCTTCTGTCTACATTTTGTGGACATATACATGTAGGCGTAATGTAATGTATTACAATGTGTTACAACGTGTTGATACACTATTGGTGTGTATGCATTTGTAAGGTGAGGCATGGCCATTATGAATGGAGGTTACAGCTCTTTGTGCTTGCTTCCTGCCGGTGGTACGTGGTGGTTTTTGCTCCGTGAAAGAAAAGATTGTAGGCAATGCACCTGGCTTGAGACATCTGACGGTTTCATTCCGAGTAGCTCAACTTTTAGGTGACGTGTAAAACATTCTGGAGTAAAGTGCTCAGAACAAGCACAGCTGTGCTTGGATACGGGTGGGTCTGTCAAACGCAGCTTGACAAGCCATTTGCTTCAAGAGTTCTGGCTTCTTTATCGGTACAGTAAAGAAACTCACTTCTCGCTTGATGTTGACGTCTTTGTTACAACAACCGAAGGCTATACAGTGTACCATTTCCTGCATGTGTGCTGAGATAACTTCCCCTATACTGCACGTGAAGCGCTATAAACTCATGATGTCATTAACTAACATGGTGTCGCACTGCACAGTTATGCCCCCTACCTTACAGGCTTCTACTGGCAATTAGAGAATGGTAAGCACTGTAAATTATTGATTGATGGATCACGTGGCAACAGATCAAGAAAGTTTTCAAACATGTGGAATAATTGCATCCTCGGTTAAGAGTCGCTTGCTTTCCTGAACAGTGACGTGATGACATTAATTTAGCTATTTGTTATACAGATACTTTTATTGATACCATTACAGTTGTAGGTACAGTAGCAGTAGTGGATTTTACATACACAGATGTTTAGCATAGTACTGTAATAGTAGTTTTATTGTCAAATATACCATGTGTCACTGTTACGATACAATCTATTAGAAATTTGATAGAGTCAAAACATACCTATATAGTAGCTAGTTAGGAGCACTGTGCACAATGCTCCAATGGTTCTTTTGGCAACCATAGTGTTGTGTTCACAAACCAAATCGCAGGTTGTAGTTGCCAATGGCAAGCAGGCGACTGGGAATTTGAAGTCCTGCTGCAGGTAGAAGTAGGCATGTTAATACATACTATGCATGTTTGACTGTGAGGGAAAATGTAAACAAGACTTTCGGTTGGTCAGGTGCCTTTGTATGCAGACGAAGTTTAGGTGTTTCTACTTGGTTATCTTTGAACAAAATCAATGGAAGAGCATGTTACAGTTTTTTTGTGAAGAACATTCCATATTCCATTTAATATATATGCTCGTTTAGATTTGGCAGAGTGAATAAAGTTGTCTTCAATTAAGACAGGGTTGTGCAAAACGTACTTGTTGGAGAGAGGGAGCACTACGATGGAGCTGCAGAATTTATGGTCTCCACTCGCATTACACGGTCTACCAACTATGCATCACTTACATGATTTCTCCATGCTCTTAATACATAACAGCTTATTATGAATTAATTAATGATTCCGTTGTAACTAAAAGATGGATTCTTGAAACTGCGACTTTGTGATGCTATGTTTAGGTTATGTGGTTGAGTCTGGAGTGACTCGTTTACCATATGGAGGGAACACACTCACTGACCATTTGATGAGACTATTAACAGAGTCTGGTTACAGGTGTGTCATGCTTTGGTTACTCTTGCTCATGTAATTACTATGCATAAATGATCACATTTCTCAGGTACTTTTCGGATGTTGAGTCTTACATTACAAGATATGTTAAAGAGAAGGTAAATACATTTTGTATTTGCAATTGTTAAAGACGATCATTGTGCTATGACAACAGACGTTATAAGACTCCATTTATTCAACTGTATGAGTACCTGAGGTATACTGTAAATCCACAAAGTTTCAACTTTTATGAGTACCCGAGGCATGCTGTAAATTCACAAATTTTTGTACACGTCTATTTTTGTACATTTGACGAGTAGACATTTTATACGCATCTTATTTTCATACGGGCTTTTAACGAACAAATTTTTACCGCACGGTGGTACAGTAACTCTTTCATTCTACATGGTCAGCATATGTCAGTCATGAGTTCTAAGCTAAAGCAAGGTATCCATGCTTGGCTCATGACAAAAGATAAAAAAGAACTACCACCAAAGAGAGCAGCAGCATCCAGGATTCAACAAGAGGACATCGCATGCGCAGTTGCAAATGATGGTGTAGATGAAGCTCTGGATTGAGATCACTTGGCAGCTAAGCGCAGAAAGAGAGGACAATATCACATCTACGACTCCAAGGCTAGGCTGACTATTAACCGAGTCGCTGAAGACTGTGGACTTATGAGGGCTTGTGCTCGTCTGCAAAATTTGCTGAATCACAGAATCACAAGGTCAACAGTTCAATCAATGTGCAATGCGTATTGAAAAGAGTTACTAGTATCGAACCAATGACCTGAGGAAATGGTACAACTAGCAGAAAAGGTCACGGCAGGCGCCGTCTTCTTGGACTGGCATTGGACGAAGAAGTGATGACTTATATTACTTGCATGCCTTGCAAGACAGCAGTTGCTTCATCAACCGAAGGGTAGTGTTGGGGTGTGCATTAGGACTAGTTTGAAAGAACAAACTATCACTGTTTCAAGAATATCAACTGGCTGATTCATCTTCTGTTGATGCCATAAGTGTCTGTCACAGCGGCAGTGGCAGTGTACCTTCAGAAACAGTTTGAGTTGAGTGACATCATAACGTTACAAACTGGACATGTTGTACACAGAGAGTTTCATTTTAGTCTTGTCATTGTAAAACCAGTGTATTGTTCTGTTGGATCTTGTGTTGTGGTACATCATCAACATCGCTAGTGGCAATTTCTAATAACAGTGCTATCCAAGAAAAATTTTAGTATGCATTTTAATTTAGTGCATTTAGGAGTAGTACTAACAATACGAAATAAAATGCATACCAAAATTTGTGGATTTACAGCAGTCTAAATTGATCTCTTTGTATCGGCATGTCACTGCATGATTTAAATTGCATGCAGCAGTAATGTTTGACCCTTTTATAAAGTGGCTCAGTCTTAATTATACGCTTGTACATCTTGGAAAATTTTTAGATGGTTAGATTCTCTTCTTAATTAAATAGAGCACTGTGTGCTTCTATACATCCAGAAGCATCTTAGAAAGAAGTGAATGTGCTTGTATTTGTAAACGGAGCATGTTTTCTTGGAGTATCATACTTATGCGTTATGATGCCACCATCAGTGAGTCAGCAAAAGACTTCTTACGTTTAGGGAATTAATACAGGAGAAGGCTTTAGCTGTTTCCGATAATCTCTCTTGAGACATTTGGACAGTGGTCATGTCTTCTTTCATTGTCATTCTGCTATACACTGTGCATCATTGTGACTCTCCCCAAGGCTTTGAATTTACAGATATGGACATCAAATTTTAGCTTGACTCACATGCAGTAACTTCAGAGTACCCGTACCATTTGACATCAATCATGACAATAGAACATGTTTCAACTTGCTACTTGAAGAGAAGAGATGAGAAAACTACGTCAATTGTTCCTTTCATTGAGCATTGCAAAACTGCCATTCTTGCTAAGCGTGAAACGAAGATGTATCTAGATCTCACATAATACAGCACGCAGGAAGCTACTGTTGGTGTGAATAGGTTATCAAACTTTAGTGTATAGACCTTATTCGCTTCTGTGACGTTGGTCATGTAACTGTGATGTTACCTTGGTTATGTGCCATATTGAGTGGCAATGGTGAAAAGTTGTTCTGCAGTTCAATGCAATAGCAGATGGGAGAAGGCATTTCGTTGAGTTTTTACCAATTTCATGCGGAGTTAGATCGCCAGTGTCAATGCATTGCGGCAGTCATTTGAAAGGAGTGGTCTTCAAGTGAGCACAGTTGACTCTGTTCTTCATTTCGTGTCAGGAAAGAAGTCGGATGGTCCACTTTCACCAGTCTTTTCCTACATTGCCAGTCCTGTTAAAAAGCATCAGGAAAGAATTTGAAAGCATACACTCGCCGTGAATGAGCTTGTCAAGACTGCGTTAGACCCAGAAATACAGCATCTGCCATACAGGTGCTGTACCCGCATATAATAATTCCTCACTTTACAACAGCAACCATTTATTTACATGCAGCAGACAGACACGCCACTTGAACGTGTTGCCATTTAGTCACGTGGACAAATACATAGAGTCCCGGACATAAGTAAGGTCTATACCCGTGTAATTGGTTATTCGTTCCGAGTTATTGGTTAGGCTAAACTTGAAAAAGCCCCTTTTTCAATTTTTGCTTAGGTGTGTCATATGATGGGGTTATCAAGCCGCACATGCACAGAATTATGACCCAGTGGCTTTTTAAATATATTACTAACATAATGAATAACCCAGTCCCTGTTTTGACTCTTGTCATTATTAGACTGT
Organism: Corticium candelabrum; assembly: GCF_963422355.1. Classification (NCBI taxonomy): domain Eukaryota; kingdom Metazoa; phylum Porifera; class Homoscleromorpha; order Homosclerophorida; family Plakinidae; genus Corticium; species Corticium candelabrum. The sequence continues at coordinate 5,523,097 of NC_085106.1, forward strand.
AGCTGTCATATATGGCAGATCTAGAAATTAGTGAAGGATAGAAGATACACATTATTTGGTTCATTTTTAAAACATGGAAATATCACATGTAACCCAAGGCATGCATGCACTAGGGTTATAGTAAACTAGCTCACCATCTCGTTTTCCGTACGGACAGATTAGATTATCAGTTGTTAGTAAATAAGTATAGCTCATTCACAGAATTAGCAGCCACAGACAGAATTCTCATGAACATTAATTATTTTGACGTTGTATGCAGATTTATGTTGTTGCATGAGTATCCCATTCTAACAATTTATCACGAAGTATATCTCGTTCACATGCATTTTTATTCCATTCTGAAAATTTAGTAAATTACTAATACCACCAATGACTCGACAGACTCGACACACCCCATACGCATGGACTCATTAAATTATATTAGTTTGGTAGGAGTATGCATACTGTACCTTGTTTCTGGTAGCTTTGTGCAACTATTTGGCATAAAGATTGCTTGTCCTTTCTCAGCCAGCTGTATAAACATGCCTTGGCATGTGGTGTTTAGTGATGTGCACATGACCTTATATCTCATGACTTACCTTATATGCATTCTTGTAACCTAAACTAGCAGTTGAGGGTTTAGCACTTTGGTACTTCTTTATTTTTTATTTAGTACACTTTGGTTCTTTGGCGGTTGAATTTGATTTTGATGCCTTTTGTTGAGATCTCGAAGCATAATGCTGTAGGTGGACAGAGTGACATAATAAGGCGCAGTGACAATCTCTATAATCCTATACTATAATACGGAATGTGTCGAGATCGATCGTCCGAGACGAACGGTCAAGTCGGATTTTGCCTAGACTGCTTCCGACGCCCCGAAATAAGACTTTGTGGCAGCCTACAGTCCGAGTAAGCCAGCTTACTGGACCGCTTGTGTGTGCATGCGTCCGTCCATGTGTCACGGAAGATGCGGCTTCTTTGGGAACAGACATTATTTAAGCGACACTGTCAAGATTTTATCCTCGGATACCTAGCGCCTAAACGCCCCCACAAACTTGAATTTAGGTAGAAATTTTTCAAGTTCTTCAAAACGAGGAATCGTTGGCAAGTGCGATTTTACCTGTAGTTATATTGCGTTATCTGCCACATTTTGGCAATAGATCGACTTTTGTCGTGCTTTGAGTGCCTGACAGCCGATATCGTCGTACTTGACTAGGTCATTGCGCATGGATTTGATACGTCGTATAAGTTTTGTAAATATAGAGCAAGTATAGCGTTTGTTTTCGACTTCGAACGGTTACTTTCTACGGCGAAAACGGGCCCTTTGCAAGCCGCACGTGATGGACAAGATTCCCGGAAGTTGTCACCGATATGACTTCGGTATCTCAGAAGAGAAGCCATGGAGGTGCACGTCAAGGGGCAGGACGTCGCCGCAAGTGCACAACAAGTGTTATGAAGACTATTAAACTGTCGCAAGACATCTATACAAAAAGTCCCATTGTCTGCGTACCGGAATAACCACTGCTCCTTCGTCAGCAGACGTGTCTGATGCACTAATACGCGTTCTATCGTCACGAAACGCCATTACGCTGTCCTAGGAGTCCCGATGTAGGTTTGCGCGCGAAGTGTGACACGCCTAGAGCGCACAAGCATGCGCACTTGTGCGCTCAAATCTTGACAGTGTCGCTTTAATATGTAGGAAGAGTCTGATATGAGGATGATACAGACAGAACTCTGGTTCCAAAGTGGATACAACGACAACAGCAAATGCATAGAGTTAATGAGTAGAATTGTCTGTCTACACAGGGGTGTTGTTACTTTTTAATGCACGCTAAGTAAGCGTGGTTATACAGAAACCAGCGCGCACACACGAAGGAGTGAGCCTGTGACAAGAAATGCATGGTAAATAATAACAGATAGCTTTACATCATGACTGGGGTGGTTGACGTTATTGTCAAAAGGAAATGAATCTTTGTCATATGGCCATATGTGAATACAGTTTTCAGCTATTAGCCTATCGAATAGTGAGACGTTTAATTAAGTGTTGTACTCATAGTAATAATGGAGGTGGGGTGGGGGTGGTGTATTGCTTAAGAAAGCTTGTGCGTCAATTTTTTAGTGTTACTGTTTTACTCTGCATTGTTGCACTGTTTCAAAATCATTACAAGATAATTAAATAACATTATTAGGTTATTATTAAACAATTGATGACATCATAAGAAATTGACATACAAATTTTCTTCAGCAATACCCCATTAGTGACCCTGCGTACGCCACTGAAGTGACGTTCAATGGGAATGCTGCTACTCTAGAAACAATTTGATCACAGTGACACATGATACGGCGAACATGTTATTTAGGATTTGTGTTCTCTCTGCCTCTAAGTGTAACGCGCAAATTTCATTAACTTAAAATTAAATTGCTACCGCCCATAGGGCAGGGTCAGTCCTGCTAGCATATGACAAGCAACAATGATCACTTTTCACTTGACACATTTTTGACAATCTGATAGACTTAGATACGTATATATGACGAAGAGATTCCTGCTGATCAAACCCATCTCCACTTGCACACGAAATTTCTGAAATGGTGCATCGGATGCACTGAATTTAAACTGCCCGTTTGAGACCTCGGATGGTAGGAGCTTGTCGTTTATTGCTGGATATTTTTATCATGTCAGGGTCTTGAAAAAAATATAGTATGCCTACCTACCTTGTTTGGGCCGTGTACACGTGCCGAATAGCTACCACAGCAACGTCTTCGAATCATGATGTGGACGGTACTGTCGAAAAACATGCAGATGAGATCTGCCTGTGTACACTCGTGGAATAACTGCCACATTCGATAATCCTGTTCTCTGCAACAGCAGCAACATCTTCAAGTGACCATGTCCAAAGGGGCTGTCGAATCGGCGAGAGTCAGACAAGACGTGACTTCGTGGTATATATACGGGTATTTGCACATGACTTCCACGTTCCTGCTGTCAGGATATAAATTTCTGAACAAGATTTTCGAAACGGGACACTCGGCTTCTATTCAGTTGTCTTAAAGTCAATATCCAATCAGCCTGGGTGAAGAAAGGGATCTCATCTAGTATACACTATTTATTACACTGGACACATTTCACCAGAGGAAAATGATAATGAAGACAGGTTCACAGAGAAACAATGACAGTTTGTCACTGTTGTACATCAGTTCATGCAGTAGAGCCAAGAGTACCTCAAACATTGTGATGCTTACATCACAATCTGCAGAAAAGGAAGCACCTGTTTTGTGGTGATATTTCTAAACATGGGATGGTGCGTCCAGCAAGTGTGACTGTCTGAAGATTTATGCTTTGGCTGGTTGATTTTGCATAATAAGAAAAGCAAATCAAGCGTAGGTCAGCTGTTCCTTCAAAGTACTTCTACATAAACTGTGATATGACTTAATATATTGGCAGATTTGGTAGCAGCAAATGGAAGTTTATGCTTTGAGGTATTTTTGTTTAATGGAGGTGAAAAATTGAGGTGAAAAATTGAGGTGAACAACAATCTCAATTATTTACCTACATCACATGTACATGTACCTTCTGACTGCTATGCCTGCTTTTAATAATATTTTAAAAACTGTCTGGCAATGAGGTGGTGACAAGACATGTTTTAAAAGGCATAAAAGGAGACAGATAAATATCATGGCATGCTAATCATGTGCATAGTCAGGGTGGATTGTTTGTAGGCTTCTCTCGTGGCTTTGAGTTATGAGACAACGCTGTCAGCAGTTGAAGCTAACCCTCAACGGTACACTGCTGCTGTAGAAGTAGGCCACCTCGATCTACCAGATAAATCACAGTAAACTTTGTTACCTCACATGTCTGTATGTTGCATTGCATTATTCATTGTAATGTTAGAACTATTTCCCTAAGCTCTGCTCGATTTCGAACAAGTGAAGGCTTATTTCAACCTCGTCTCTTGGGAAAAGACAATCCTGGGATTCATGAACTTGTTCAGAAAGCAGTACAAGCATGTGCCGTAGACACAAGGAAAGAGCTTTATCGGTACGAATATAGAAGTCTCATAACTTTGGTTCAAATAGTTTAGTTTTGATGCATGCATAGCAACATTTTCTTGAGTGGAGGAACAACAAAACTTCGAGGTATGACGGCAGGTTATTTCTAGTGATGAAGCAAATATATGATTTTGTTCTCAAGGATTCGCCGAACGGTTGGAGAAAGAACTGTGTGCTCTTGTTCCATCGTCTGTGCTGATACAGGTGCCTGTTTGCTTGTTTTTCATATGCCTGATTACAATGATACTCTTTTTTGCTGTCATTAGGTTCATGCAGGTCCATATCGGCAACATGCTGCATTTATGGGTGCTTCTGTGGCAGCATCGCTCTCCAACTTTGATGAAATGTGTGTATGGCAGGACGATTGGTTGAAAAATGGCCCGGAATCAATGCAGAAATGGTCACTCTATTAGTAGAAATCTGCTGAGCAGAAAGCCACAGACAGGTGGAGAACACTTGATAATGCTAATACGCTACACAGGTAGTAACTGTCAATATTATAATTTGTGACATATTGCTATCCAATGTAGTGCCTTGTTAGGTTTGCCTAAGGTTGTAGATGTAGGGAAAATGAGTACGTACTAACTGCAGTGGTGATCAAAAGCAAATTGAAATGAGCATTACCATCGCTGCAATGGTTTACTTGAACAGCACAGTCATATTGAATAGTCAAACATAATAACATGTGCAACAGTAAGAAAGAGGTGTAAACCACACAATCAATTGAGGACCAGACCAACATATATGGCGAATGCTATCTCAGTAAGAAGACAGAATCTAGAAGTCTCAACACACTCTATAAAGTCAAATGTAGCTGGATATGCTCATTACATTGCACTATTAAACTTGTTCAACATCTCGTAACCCAATGTTATAATTATCTTGTACGTGTAGTAGCTTGCATTATAATGTCTGCACTCATCAGTTACTTGTCAGGCTCTTGACAGTTGTTGTTCATACTGGTTCCTCCACACAATAGGATCGACACCTTGCATCTGCCACAAACCAATGTGTAAACATTGTTGCAAGAACAAGCAGAATGTCAAACACACATCCGCAACAAAATTGAGAATAATCTCAGGATCTAGCTCCTCTTTAGCTCGAGCACCCCATTCGTAAGCCGTGTGCTTTGCATCCCCTTCTGTCACCTTCCTACTGTCAAGATACCTTGAATGGTTAACAAGACTAGTTAAATACACCTTCTCTAGTGTGACAAAGTGAAACACTACATCTTACAGCTGTTTGACAAATTTATCCATGAGCTTGTGTACTTGGCCGAATACTTCATGGTTTACACTAGACTCAATTAATAGCCATTCAATCTTGAGCTACAGCAGCAATAATCACTCACCACTTTTCTATTTGCAGACTCATCAGGACATGCCATAGTCGAGCTATATTGAGGAGAAACCAGGAAGTTAACACTAAACATTCTACTGATTAGATTTTGAAACACTAACGTTCGTCTATTGAGCCATGATTCATGAATATTAGAGCAAGTATGACACTCAATAAACCAAGTTCAGAGCAATCATATGAACCACCATCGAACCTATGCCGATATCATACTGACATTTACAATTTAATTATACTGACAAATTTATAATTCATAATTTAGTCATAGCAGTCACAGTGGCTGCTAGGAATAAAATGTAGGAAGCAGTCAAATGTTTTGCCTGTGTGTGAAGATGCTCTGGGAAGCTTACTGTGTACTGCAAGTGACTGAATTAGTACAGTACGCACTGCATTTGCCTCTGGTCAGAAACTTGGTTAATGCCTAGAATCTAAGATCAGCAATGAAAGACATGATTTGGTCACATGCGGTTGGGGCTGGGGTTTGAAGACTTTGTTAAATCAAATAACAGTGAGACAAGTATTTCTGTTGATTCTGTGGACACGCTCAAACATACAGTAGTAACTTCAAGCACACATCTATTGCACTACACAAACTGTGAAACAGATGTCACATTAGCTTTGTCTGATGATCCTGATGTCACTAGTATAGCTATAGAGCGGTACTAACTCTAATGCATGCAAAACACAACTGGTCACATGTTGTGGAACGTGGCTCGTAATGACATCACTGATCATACTGCACACACAAACCACAGCAACAGGAATCTCTGAAGACTTGAGGTGATGGAATAATAAAATGATGCCTTTTCCTAGTCCACATGTTAACTTCTGATGCCAGCAAAACAGACGTCAGCAGCAGTTTCTGAAACTATTTAGCATACCTAACGGTTAGTAACCTAACTAACCTTCAGCATTTCTAGCTGGCCATATTGCAAAGCACAATTGTGTGATTCCACCGCCCTCAGTCAAAAAGAGTTGCTTTCATTACAGCAGTGAACACAAAAGAAGAAAACAAAATTCATGACAGCTTTTTAGTGTATCCATACCAACATAAGGCTATTAAGATGTGAACGTTTGGCAAATTTATCTTCAGAATTGTAGTGACAGCACGTGCAAAGAATTATGCATGCACTATAACAACTGCTTTCGTGCACAGTGCATTCTCTCTCCACTGATTATTTTAGCTATATCGTCAATGGGTGACACAAACACAATAAGTAACCAAACTACTGTAACTTCAATTCTAATAATTTACAATAATTTTCCATTAAACCCAACTTTTAATATACAACAAAATTCCTACTAGTTAAAACAGCTCTGCTCATGAATCAACAAGTCTGTCTGAATTAGGTAAACAATTTATTAGTTATAAAAAAGTGACCACAAACAATCATGACATTAATCAGCATAACAATCCTTGTCTCAAAAGACGAATACATCTTTACTATACCGTGTTTTGTACCTGTCTATCGCTTCCTCCCATGCATCACCATACATCAAATTCACTAAAATATAGAATTTGCTGCTTCTCGCTTTAAGCTCCACAATATCCAATCCAAATATCTGCGTGTAAAACAGCTGCCAGCTGCTGCTATGTTATGTTTTGCAACTTCACAAAGAAATAGAAACCATTTTCATCTTCTCACGCGCTGCTTCCAGTACTACTGGAAAACCATCTGCATAGTCTTTCATCACAACCTGTATAAGATCTGAGAACACAAAAACCATATTCAAATACGATGCAATAAAGTTTATCTCTAGTGTACAAAAAAACTAGGGCCGTATTTCCACTAGCTGCACCTTAAACTAGTTTAGCTTAAACGCATTTAAATACTAAACCAGTTCAAGAAAGCAACTGTTTCCACCAGGAACTTGCACATCCGAGATGTACAAAACAAACTGTGTATGAACGCCTTATTTTGAACTATTGGGCTGCTCTGTCACCAAGTCAGAGCAGCTGTTGGTTGTCACTGATTCAGCATCTGCTGGTAGGAGTTTGCATGACGATGACCAAGGACACCGTCTTCTCTCTCTCTCCGTAGCTGCTGATTTCTTTCCCCAAGTTAGTGACCCTTCTAGGGCAATCCTATCCCAGTAAAATAGTCAATATTATCCAAAAGAGCGTTGTCAGAAGCCATCTAAAATAGCGCGCTGCTGTCACGTGACAGTTAAACCTAAACCACTTTGCTAAACCTACTTTGAAGTAGGTTTAAGAAAGTGGTTTAGGTTTAAAATATAACTGGTTTAGTGCAGGTGGAAACAGGTCAATTCTTAAACCAGTTTAGCTTAAACCGCTTGGTAAACCGGTTTAGGCTCTAGTGGAAACGCGCCCTAGACAAATAAACAGACAAACGGTAAAGCCTTCTTTTACAACAGATAGCCCCCATATGATGACAAAGCTTCTGTGAAGCACAGGGAATATCTGAACCAGAACTGACTACCATTCTGGAGCTCACAGACTTCCAAGAGTACTAACAATGATGCAACCCCAGAACTGGTCACCAAAGCCCATATGCACACATACACGTACCTGCAAGGTATCTTGCCTTTTGCCACAGCCATATCACCAGAATCAAGTACAGTAACCCTATCCTAAAAGCCTGGAGTTCCACTCCTAGTGACCTGTCCTACCAACCAGGCAACAAGAGTATACCAGTGTCCCCTCCCTGCACACACAAAGAAAACAAAAATGTCACACCAACATTGTTGAACAATGTTGGTGTGTCATTTCTGTTTGTGAATCAGTGTTCTAAAAATGCTGCTAGACTGGTCGAAATCACTGGAAACAGCTATTAAAGTCTGTACAAATAAAGAAAACCTAAATAGCCATAAAATTAACATGTACATATCATGTTACATTGTACATAGCTAAGAATTACAATAATCAAAATTAAGGTTCTAACATAACACGACAATTACAGATCAGTTGATGTGAAATCAGACAGTGACCCACATTTTCTAGCAGGGTGCAGCAATCCCCTGCTCACTTACGGTGCACCCTGCATACTCCACCTTGAGTGCACCCTGCAAGCTCCAATAACTAAATAATCATGAACTAAATAATAATAAGTCCACATCAGCTACAAAGCTGCATAGCCAAATGGTTCTCCTTGATATTTCAGGATTACATGGCAGAGACAGTAGCTGCAAGACACAGCCCTTACCCACTGCAGTGTACCAAAGACTTCGAAGTCAAGTGACTTGCTGGGGAGCAGTATATTAATGGGGTTATATTTGCGCCAAATCTCTGTGGCTGGCTGACTATGACAAAAATTACCATATATGGGTGTCAACTTCATTGTGGCATGCAAGTGACCAATCACGATGCATTATTCTCTTTTGTGTCGCACACAGCAACAAAAGACAATGGCCAGGTGGCCAATCACAAAGTGCTGTTCTCCAAGAGAAACAATTATTTGGATAGAAAGATGTCAATTTTGATCAGAAACCAATGGAAACGTACTTCAAGTAACACTACAGTACCTGGTAATCTATAATAATTAATCTAATTGGGCTGCAGTATAGGCACAAACCTACAACGTAATGTGCACATTACGTACCGGACTTCGTTGCTAATGCGAGCCGCTAACTACAAATATAGTAAATATACTGTAAATACGTAAATTGATACAATCTGCATTTTAAGATAAGATCCACAACTTAGGTTGTCCACAATTTAGACTGTAGAAGCGATAAACAAAGACATGCAGACTCTATGCCTATGGTGTTGGAGAAAATTGGAAGTCTGACTGAATCCTAGAATAGCAATCAATTGCATGCTTGAATAACTACTATCTATGTACTATTGCACATTTCCACAGTAACTTACAGATCTCTATAGTACTAGATGAATCCACTGTCTAGACGATAGCTATCACACGTTTCATTAAATTTCAACTCAACTCTACTCCAGATAGAAGCTACTCCCAATGATATTCAGAAGCATAGGAATGGCATCCAGGTTGGGGGCCAAACCTCAGTGCTCAGCAAGATACGGCTCTGGCGGCAAGCAGAGCCCTATATAGCAAGAGTTGCGACAACCTGAATTTATGGGTGCCATTTTGTGTCCAGCCAACGGTAGTAAAATTCTTGTATAAATTGTACAAACATCGACAAAGCTTGAAGTTAATGGAACTTGTTACTATAGGTATAAACAACACTTTCCCTAATTTTGAGGGACTTTACACATACGTAGAGTAGTTTTCGACAGCGGCTCTGCATAATCCTGATGACGATAGATAGAGTTAGAGCGCAGTTGTATTGCTGCATCCCCAAGCACAACAGCAAGGCATTCTGCAAGCAGTGACTAAACAAAACAACTATCTCGTATTTCCCGGATAGTGCAATGTACAACTGGACACAAAATGGCGCTCATAATCTCACGTGACGAAATGGTCATGTCGCAACTCTCTCTATATATACGGCTTTGGCGGCAAGTGTAGCCTGTGTACGGAGGACGTCTGCGTGCAAGTGTCTTTTGCACTCTGTGTCAAACTAGCTAGTGGAGCTCCTCGTTTTCTTGTAGCTCGTTTTCACAATAACCTATTTTATATAGCGACCATAGATTGCTGATTGGGGGCCATGACCATAGGCTGCTGATTGGAGGCATGGTCCCCTGTGGCTCCTATGATATCCCTCGTAGCTTTCATTTGAAGAACGCTCAACTATTACTAGTCTACTGATATTAAACAGTTTCCAATCAATACAGGCTCTTACCTGTTCGTCTGACAGGATATTTCTGGTGATCGACACTGATCATATATCTCACCAATTCACAAGCCTAGATACGTAGGTCACGTGACTAAAATGTTTTTAGACGTACTGTACAACTATTCGTTGACCTTTCTGTTTTGTTCATCTTCTGATAAAGCCAATTTTACTTTTTTTCTTTTCGTATCATGACGTCTTGATTGTCCTTGAGAAGCGCCAAGTTGACTCAACCAATCCTGCTCTTGAGTTTCATTAAACTCATTCTCCCTTTACAAATAAAGAGTAAACACCAACTATGGAAAACGATGACATCAACCTATGTGTACTCTGCAATCGCCAGAGTCTTGCGAGCTTTCGCCTTCTGTCGCGCCATAGTCAAGAGCCCGTATAAGTAACGCGCGCTAGCGGCAAATACAAAATGACAAGAACAATGATATACTCAAAATCTCTAATGATTCCATAGTATCGTGAGAAAATCTACGTTTTCAGTAAGAACTATTTTTATCATGAGCCTGTTGCACAACCTACAATTATTACAGGAGCCGCTGGCTGCTGTGTGTAAAAGGTAGCTTCTTTTGCAAAACAAGCAGCTCATAGTCTTCTGCAGCAAACATCTAAAATTGTAGACAGCACAAGAGAGTCTAAATCCATAAATACCCATACAGCACAACCAAAGAGACCAACTTACTTTGAAAGACTGAGGATCAACAGTAATAGTCATGTCTGGCATCAAGTTGCGATAAAATGTCCATCTAATTGGAGAAGGCCACTTCTGAATTAAAACTTCAGATGAATAAAGAGATTTCAAAATGGCTCGATCTACTTGTACAGGAACAAAATCTGCAGCTCCAGGCTACAAAGACCAAGCAAACGGTTTGCTCAGTTACCAGCCACCAAAAACTTGCGCAACACGTACCTCAAAGTTTAATAGACGAGCACCAAATAAATCATTCTCTGGTTCTTCATCCAAACCATCAGATAGTTGCAATGTTTGGACGCCTATAAAGCAGAGAACAGTAAAAAAGGTGCACTGTATACCACACAAGGTGACAGCCAACATGTGTATGTGCACGTGCACCCACACACAGTGACACACTCACACAGTAGCTAGTGTATTGTTACGAATACTTTAAAGAAACACTTCACTGATTGACGCATGTGCAATATGTTAAGTAACTTTAAGGCCTAGGGCTGCAGACCAAACGCTTCCTGTGTTGTACAGCGCATTGTTTTGGTCTTGCTTTCCGAGGCCAACTAGAGAAAACAAGAGACGCCTCTAACAGTGAAAGAGAACAAGTTACAGTTCATAAACGACTCAGTCGTTCGTACGTTGTAGACTCCACATAATCGTCTTGAGCGACGTACTTGCAATTCCTCGGTCTTTCCCACTTTTCTCCATGTTTCTTTCTACGAATGGAGGCAATACCACAGTTCAAAAACACACGGAAACGTGCATCACCGCACAAAATCACGTGACACCACATATCTTCGTTCTACAGTCGAACTATTGCCGTATGTGTGCTTTTTGCCGTAGATTGAAGGTGAGTTAGTGATGCAAAAGCACATCTTACTTTCGCCTAAGCAAATATCAAAGTCTACACGAAGCGGTAAAACAAACCTACACTTATTGGACGTTATTTGGAAAACCGCCAGGTACGATTTTGTCTTTTAGCCTTATCATAATGTTCAGCTATCAAGTTTGCTCTGAAACAGCGCCGAACTTCACAACTTGAAGACTACTAGAAACGATTAGCAGCCGAGGGCAGAGTCAGACCGGTGAAGTGCTCCTTTAAGGCAGACTATAACACAACAACAAAGACAATGCACTATTTAAGCAATGCAACTACAACTAGCTCGATCATATAACACCGGCTGGTAACCCAGCCATCACCGCTGAGTTCTTTTAGATCCGGATTAACATCCCCTTTCCTTAATTAATTAAGAAATTACTTTTCACTAAGTACCGTTCATAGTCTCGTAGATACCTTGGTGTCTTCACTAATCTCCCACGTCGTGTGACCTTTGGATTACTTTCAACCCCCACTGTCTTTTCTTCACTCAGATCTCTTCTTTGTTGGTCGATGAAACCTATGGCCCCTTATTCTCATTCTGTTTCAAGCTTGGGTCTTGCTCCTCATGTGTTGTTTCCTCCACTTCTTCGCCAACTGTTGGCTCACTGACTACCAATTCTTCTTCGTCCTTATGGGTCTCTTGTAAAGGTGCATTATTTCCTTCGCCAACTTCAACTGTCTTCGGTTGCATCCTCTACCCAGTTTGTAGGTTTATGCACCTTCTCAATCACACCTTCTTTCTCAAGGCGCTCCAGTTCTCTTATCAAGACATCTCTGACTGCCACCGGAGCCCGTCTTGCTGGGTATAGTAGAGGTTTGACTGAGTCATCTATTTCTTAGAGCAAGTCCCCTGTCAGAGTACCGACATTGCCATCGAACACTTCTGGATATGCTTTTCATAATTTGTGTCCAACTGAGTGAAGATGTTGCATGTTTCCTGTCTCCTGCTTTCTGAGTTACCTGCGAAATCTTTTCATACTGGATTGACATCAGCTGCATTTGTTGAATACTCCGGGCTCCCAAGATATGTGGCTTTGTCTACCACAGAAAGTCTCTCTGGCACTTGTTCCATTCTTTGGATTTACTAGCCTGACGCAACAGCTGCCAACCGGCTCCAATATTGAAGCGTCAAACAGGGTTAGCGTTTGATGTGTACGATGGATCTGATAAGAGATGGTACATCAGAATAGCTGAGAATATTGCAGGTTGCAACGGTGTCTAGTTAAGATTGAACACTTTGTCCTTCCACTTCCATTACTGCATAAATTTTTGATTGCAGTTGCCCAGAAACCATGTTTACTTGTTCTGGAATCACATTCACTGCCATCAGCGTCTCGTCTGCACTTTATGCATAGACCTTCACTTTTCATTTAGTCTTGCAGACGTTGGTAAAATGATTCTCCTTCTCATACAATTGACAGATTTGTCCAAAAGCAGGGCAATTATCTCTTCCTCTCATGCGATTTCTCGCACAATAACTGCAGCTTCCTTGTTTCTGTTCAGGTGCCCATTCTTTCTTCACAAAACTCTTTCTTGAACAGTGTCTTTTAAACAGAGTCTTCTGTAATACCACACACTATTCACAGTATCTAGCAGGTGATCTTCAAGAGTCTTCAGAACTACATCCAGGTTTCTTCTAGCTTCCTCTGATTTGAAATTAAGAGTAGTGCATAGCTCCACTGCTCCCTATCCTACACTCATAATAGATGTGGCTCATTGGTACTCAGATCTAGGTTGCTCTCTCAACCGAGACATTACATCGTATGCATCCCACATTTGCCTCTGTCTTCACCACTTCTCTCATATCACCTTCATACATATTAAGCATGGATGGAAGTGGTATGGTACCTTGCATCATGACTGGTGGCCTCGCTTCTTCTCTTACCTCTGGAAACTCTTCTTCTTTTCAGTTCGCAACATGCCCTTTCATCACCATTCTGTTCTAGTAGGTTCTTTCACTTCTGATACCATGTATCATTATGAATTACTTGCTTTAAGACAGAGTATAACACAACAAAAGGCAAAGCACTATCTGACTGCAGCGTACAGCTAACTCAGTCATATAACACCGATTGGTAGCCTAGTCATCACCGCTGAGTTCCCATATATCCTAACAGATAGTACAGTACCACTAACCTTCTGATTGTAATTCCTGCCATCGCCCTTTGCTCTTTTTTGCAGGAGGGTCCATCTGAATCAGCTCAATTGCCTCCTCATCACTACACAGCCGTTTCAACATTAAATGAAGCAGTGCATAAAACAGTAGATGCCTTACTTAATATCATCTTCCAATGTAAACATCACAAGAGGAAGAATGTCTAAATCACAAACAGTCAATTGTCCCTTCCATCATCTGTTAGTTGCATATCCATGCCATTCACAAGCTCAACACGTATCGAAGTATGTATGTGCTGGCGACCTACCTCCAAATAGAGGTTCAACTGTGCCTCGCCCAATGGAGCATGTAGGCAGAAGTCAAGGCACGCCCATGCTAGGTGATGTCTATAGCTATGTGATGAATGTATGTATGTAAGTAGATGAGGCTCAGACATGGAGGATAAATGTGAAGTAAGGTAGGTACTTTGTGCCTTGTCAAATTAGCAGTCGTGGACCATCAGAGGCTCTGTCTGAAAATGTGGCAAGATATTAGTTGACGTGTCATAAAATGTTATGAAGACTCGTCATGGTCAATTTAAGCCACCATCATACTAAGCATGCTGCACCTACGCAACATAGATTACTCATGTTAAGAAGTTGCTACGAGAGTAAACCCTGCAGTTAGGCTGACTACAAATGTGTTTGTTAACAGAACCTCCACATGGCCTCAGTATAATCAAGATGAAAGATTCCAATCTTGGGGCACCATTTTCTTCCTGTCTACATGCCCAGCCATATGACACTTTCTACTAACTTTTCCAAAAAGCACACACCTGTCGCACAGTATCAGTGTGTACAAATCGCATAAAGTGGCAGTCTACGGGTTATAAGTCTATGTGTAATTGGCATAATGTTAGGATGCGAAGGATCACTTTGGACAATGGGAGAGCTGTTGGTGGCTGCCAGTCAATGGCTGGTGTCTTAGTGAATAGTCCCTGAATGGTACTCTGACGTTTGGCCTAGTGAATGAAAGTGGATGTTACTCAAATCTGGTTGCTGGAACCTACATGTATGTACTTTATGTACTGGCCTAACTATGGTACTGATTTGACTGAAATTTAATGATGTCAGGACATCTTTTGATGATTCTTCCTTGAATGTTGTCAATAGCCTCCAATATCTTGGATCATCTGTGACAGAGACACTAACTATATTGATGAAGAAACACATACGTAGAGTGGCCAGTACTTTTGGAAAACTATCCAAACATGTTTGAAATAATAGGAACTTGGAAAGCTATAATTTAATGAGTCTGCGTTCTCATCTCTTTTCTATATGTTTGTGAGATATAAAATCTTTTCAAGTTTGCGTCTTCAATGTCTTTACAAAATCTTGAACATTTGTTGGCAACAGAAACTTCCTGATACTCCAGTAATACAGGACCAACGATGCCTAATATGGTTCAATAGTGCCTTCTATGCAGAATGGAAGAAGGCCATATTCTAAGTTAATGTTCCCACCGTCTGTGCACTTTTGATCATTCCAATTTTGCATTTCAAAGCTGTTCAAAATCATAAATGTTTCAAATGTTTTAATGTACATTTGACTTTCTTACAAACTGTAAAGCAAAATTTTACAATTTGGTTGAGCAGTAATTCTGTTTGACAAGAAGGACATTGTTGAAATGTTGGAAAGGTATCTTATTGTCATACTTAGGTTTTAATTTTTATACAAAATTGAAAACTGCAACAGTGGCAGTGGTACCATTCTAATTTTTGTAACCTGACATCTTGTGCAACATACAGGCGCAACATATACAGTGAGAAATTTGCCACCATCATCATTGCCTGAAATGCTTCACACTACCAATGTACTATCAAGGTACAGTACACCAGCAGTTATTATCACATAAGTTATCCTTATTTTATTTAGATATGTAATTGTTTGTTTTGTAAATTCATAAATTGGTCTTACATTACTTTCTTTGCCATACAATTTTGTATTTGTATTTGTATTTGTATTTCTCTTATTACGGAAAACCCTCAACTCAGCGGTCAATCTTATCGTACCAATTGATATTTACAAACATACTTGAATATTTGTGCTAACATCCATACTACATGTAGTAAGTGAAAGACTATCTACTAAGAACACAGGGATCTGAAATATCATATATACTGTAACTGAACTTCCATAGAAGCTGCTTAAAATCAGAGACTTTAGAGACTATTCTTAGCCTACATGAAAGAAAATTCCAGCTTTTGAGCAAGATAAAATGTCGACGGCCAAAGTGCTTCAGTGTTTGGATTAGGCATAGCTAGTCCTGATCGAGTAAGACGAGTGTTGATAATGATGATTTTAAATTGAGTGATACCGGAAGTTCACACTGTTAGGAGCTGGAGAATGTAGACACTGGTGAGCGAGTGTACCTCGGTAGAAAGAGTGTCTGGCCTGATGTAATTTGAGACCAAAATTAGAGTAGACAGAAGACATATTTCCAGGAGATTCCCTTGGTTTAAGGCCAGAAAGTACTCTCAAGACTTTCTTCAATTCTCTGAATCCGCTTTGCTATGCCTGCAGTGCCATTATTCCATATAACAGCGCAATAATCTAGATCAGGCTGAATCACTGATTTCACTATAGCTAGTTGAGAATGGTGGTCAAGGAGATGATGACAACAATATAAAATCCCAATCTCAAATAGGATCTAGAGGATCAATTCCAAAGAAATATTCTCTTTTCTTAATTAAAGATGTCATCACAGGCCTAACTTCTCATTTACCCTTGTTGAAACCCATTAATAGCTGCAATGCCATCTGCTGCTCATACACAAACGTGGAAAGAAGAAACTTGGATTGGTACTAGTAATGCAAGAATTGTGCAGTATAGCTTTATTGCCTACTTTGAAGTTTTGAGCACATTACTGCGGTTGTTAGCGTGCGGCTGTTTAAGACTCAGTCTAGGCACACGTGTACATGTAGTAAGTAGCTCTCCTTTGTTTTGCAACAAATAGTTTCATCATCATGTATGTATGTATGAACATATAAATGTATGTACTTATGTATGTAGGCGGCGGATAGTGGAATGACCTCCAGATATGGAGGTTGGCTGCAATATAAGCAGGTTCAGCCTGTTGATAAGCAGTCGTGGACAAACAGTGACAGTGCCAACAGGGAAAAGTGATGCAGCAGGTAGAACTGCTGTTTCTTGGAAATTCTCCATATTCCCAAGACTGCACCATGACATGGCGAGTTCAGGTCATCATAAAAGCTTGTGACGCCATCCTCATAACCTTTAGTCCTGAGGCTTGAGTTTGTTCTGTTCTCTGATGCGAATGAGACCATGGTTCATGGTTCAACAGTTCGGAGAACTTTTTTTATTGGTGATATTCTCCAATGGCAGTTGCAAGGGACTCACATACGTGCTCCTGGCAAATCACCTGCATCCTGACGTATGAGTTCGCTTGTTGCAATTCTTGCCCCAGTGAATCATTCATATGTTTAGTGTCTGTTTTATGAACCTGTTTGTCTGTTTCTTTGTTCACAAGTCTTACGGCGATAAAGGCGTGGTGACTGTGACAAGCATAGGATAGCGCTGGAAGTCAGTAATCACAAATCCACATGTAAGCGATGCTAGCAAGAAGGTCGTCTGTGGTTTACATGGGGTGAAACTTACATTCGGTCCTACTAGCATGTCTGAGCAGCACTGTTTAGTGAGAGCACTGCTCACCTCACACAAAGAAGGGCCTGGAAAAGGTGGCCTAAACAAAGCTCACCCCTTTAGTGCTTACCAGTTTACCGCAGCTGGTTGGCCAACTTGGCGGTTGAGAGTTTAAGAAATGGAATTTGTTGTAGCATGTTGGAATGTACGCACTCTTCTTGACTCAAAAGATTAAATGAAACGCAAAACAGTTATTCTTACCCATGAACTCAAACAATACAACATCGACATAGCTGCCCTCAGTGAAACCCATCTGACGGATGAGGGCCAGATTTCTAAAATTGGAGTTGGTTTTGCCATCAAGACCTCACTTCTTAGTCATCACACTCTTCTTGGTATTAGTGATCAGATAATGACACTTCGATTCCCTTTGTCAAAACCTGATAGTCAGTGTTTATGCTCCTACCATGTGTGATACAAAAGAAGCCAAAGAAGGTTTCTATGACAAGTTGAATGTTACCATGAACTCGATACCTCATTACAACAAAATAGTTTTTTTGGAGGCTTCAATGCTCGTGTTGGATCAGATACTGAAGCTTGGAACAGTGTTCTTGGTTTTCAAGGCATTGATAAAGAGAATACTAATGGCTCTCTTGTCCTCACTTTTTGTTCACTTCACAGTCTTACAAGCAACATTTTTTTTTATTCCAACAAGGAGAAATACAAGACCACGTGGGTGCATCCACGATTCCATCATTGACACATGATTGACTTCTGCATTGTGCATCAAACAGATACGAAGTCTGTTAAACATACAAGAGTTATGTGTGGTGCTTCTGCCACAGGTCTTTCAGATCATAGATTGGTGAGATGCAAACTTACGTTTTCCATCAAACCTTCAATTCGTCACAAATGTGGATCTAAACACCGCAGATTGAATGTGCAGAAATTACATACACCAACAGTTGATGAAAACTTGTGTGAAAAGATCACCAGTAATCTGGAATTATTACAATGTGACATCTGGTGACTTGGAAACAGACTGGTCTTACTTGTGTGATACTGTTGCTGATGCCTCGGCAACATTCTTGGATACCAGGAAGAAAAGCATCAGGACTGGTTTGATGATCAAGACTCAGACATAGCTAATCTACTCAACAGATTACACTGTAAGCATTGGCTCTGGCTGGAAGACAGAAATAATGTTCAGAAAGGCAACAAATTCTGATCTCTCAGGAAAACTGTTCGTTCTAAACTCGCAAAATGAAAGATGCTGGGTGGCATCAAAAAGCAAAGAAATGCAGCTAGCAGCTGATCAGTATGATAAGAAATCCTTTTATGCTGGACTAAGACATGCCTTTGGACCAGAATTCAGTGGTATGTCACCTCTTCGAAGTGCTGACGGCTAAAGACTTCTGCAGAATAAGAGGGAAGTTTTTGGACGGTGGGTAAGTCATTTCTTGTCAATTCTCAATCAACCTTCACGTATCTCGCAAGAAGCTATTGATGAAATTCCACAGAGGAACGTAATCTCGGAGATGTCACAGCCTCCCTTAAACTTGGAAGCTTGAAGTTGAATAGAGTCATTCTCAAAATGTCTGATGGTAAATCGCCTGGACTGGATGGTTTGCCAGATGAAGTCTTTAAGCATGGTGGCAACCTGCTGCTCTCAAAATTAGGCAATCTTATTAGAGATTATTGGAGTCAAGAAAAAGTTCCTAAAGAGTTTAAAAACGCTAACATAATCCAAGAAAAATTAAGACAAATCGGAATGCAATAATCATAGAGGAATTTCATTGTTGGTAAGTGGTTGGGAAAATAATGGATAGACTCATTCTAGATCGGCTTACCACCCATCTATCAAACAGTATATTCCCAGAGTCTCAATGTAGATTTCGCCCTGGTCGCAAGAACAGTCGACATGATTTTTCTGCTTATCAAATCCAATCAAGAGAAGTGCAGAGAGTAGTACATAGACCTATTCATTGTTTTCATTGATCTTTTAAAGTGTTTAACTCTGTAGATCGTTCAGGTCTATGGAAGATATTGTGCAAACTTGGTTGCGCTGTGAAGGTTGTCAATCTCATTGAAGCTTTTCATAATGGCATGGAAGCTATAGTTGTTAGCAACGGCTCTGTGTCTTCCAGCTTTCTCGTCAATAATGGTGCTAAGCAGGGTTGCATCCTCTCACCAACTTTATTCAAGCATTCGGATTCAATTCAGAACTAGTGGTGGCGTTTTCAACCTACGTCAAGCAAAGACCTTATAGTTTCAGAGACTATCGCTCATGAATTGTTGTTTGCGAATGACTGTGTTGTTTGTGCACACTCTCTTGATGATATTCAAACTATCACTTAAATAAATCTGTGAAACGCCTTGATCTTACAATCAGTTTAAAAACACAAGTACTTTACCAGCCCAGGCTTGGAAGAGGCTCAGTACTGCGATACCCATCCGTAAGAGTGGGTGATCATGCTTTAGAGTATGTTCAGAACTTCACTTACCTCGGCAGTTCTTTATCTGTCGACAGCACCATTGCTTCTGAGGTCTCTTCTAGACTTGCAAGGTCAGTTCAGCGTTTGGCAAACTTTTAAAGAAATTATAGATGTAGTCATCCTACCAACTTTATTGTATGCCAGTGAAACATGGTGTCCTCTACGGCGTGATATTAAAAAAACTCAATGGTTTTCACATGAGATGTCTTCGTCAGATCTGCTATACTAAATGGGAGGATATGATTCCTGACACAGAAATACTGTCTCGTGCTGGTGTCTGTGGATTGGAGTTCTACCTCCTTAAAAGTCAATTCCGTTGGGCTGGTCAAGTGGTTAGAATGCCAAACTCAAGAATCCTTAAACAGCTTTGTATCGACAACTTAAAAAAGGAAAGAGACATCAAGGTGGTCCAAATTGAGATTCAAAGACTCTCTTAAAGATAATTTAAAGCGATGTTCTACTGACGCTCACAATCTTAAGAAGCTTGCCACAGAGAGTCACGCTGCTGCAATGTGTCACTGAAACAGTTTGAAGATGATTGAATTAGTGCTACGCAAGTTAAGAGAAAACACCGTAAAGACAATATACAGCATCCGGCTCACTACACCACTAGTTCTCTTGTTTGTCCAACATGTCAGCTACAAGTCAATCTAAGACCGGACATTTATCTCACATGAGGCACAAAGGACACTGTTACTAATGATAGTCTTCACCGTAGCGGTGGACATGCCATCAGCATGCCACAAGAAGCACTAACGTCATCACTGATTCAACTAGCAGACATACTATCACCATCATGAATGCATGTATGTAGAAGTGTAAGTTCAAAATCATATAAACCTCTACCCCGTAAATGTTCAATACAAGAAACTCACCAAAACTAAAGAAGGAATAAACAAATGGTTGTTGACAATTGACACAACAGTTTCCTTGACTGTTGATAAGAGGATTAGTGGTGGAGCAACGATAACACATTGGAAGAAGCTCCTAAACACACAAACTACTAATCTGATTCAACAACAAGATTCTCAACTTACCTCTTGATCATGAAATGGTTTAGATCGTATTGTGACACTCCCTATATCAATAGTGTCTTGAAATGAATTCAAAATCCTCATTGCCTGATCAAAGTTTGTCAGCAAACCCCAACGATTGTTATACCATGGTCACATGATGTGTGACCGATCACAACAAGTAACTTATTGCACTCACACATCACGTGACCATGGTATAAATTACTTATTGTATGATTTGGGTGCTACATGGCTTTTAGAAGCAATCAGGCAGGATTAATGCCTTTGGCTTCGAGCGATAACACCGCCTGTCATGCTTCTAAAAGCCATACAGCACCTAATCGTTACAATAACCCACACCTATTTCACTCTCACCTGAAGTTTTTCAAATGCATGTCTTGCCACCTTGTACGCTCCTAAATTTCGACCCAGCTTGGCTAATGCAATCAACACCTTCCTATAACAACAAACACAGCATAAACTAAAGAAACAAAGTAATGTAACCAGCATGCAATGTTGTAATGTCTACACGAGTTTATTCCTTTCCATAAATCTTGTAGACAAACAATTGTTTAGCCAGCTATGATGATGTTACAATCTCAGTGTCATAATAATAGTGTACCAGATTTTGAAAATAATGCTTGGTTTATCAATCTATGTCCATATGGTCTTTCTCCTCCTGGGGGGGGGGGTGAAATGACCGGCTGAATACTAGAGCCGAGAAAGCTCAATTTACTCAAACTTAATGCACAGCAAAGTTCACGAGAAAACATATTCATGCACTACATCAATGCGTATGGCCAGGAAACTCAGTAGCTATGTCATAAAATACATGACATTCGGTGTCCATAACGTCTATTCAGTTGACAAACAGCCGTACAAGTAAAGTATGAAAGGAACATGCATTGCCATTTCACTAACGCTTTTGATACTCCAGCTGGTAACTCATTTTCTCTGTTCAGTAAATGAAAGAGATATCGTGCCATATGAAAAAGAGCCTCAGGCAGATGAGATGTAAATGGTTCATCCTGTATAGACCATAAACAACAACAATAAGTAAAAACATAACAGACACAGATAACATACACAGCATACATGTTCTCAGGATACCACTACATGTACACATCACCAACTATCAGTTTTCAACTGTGTACATCATAGAACAAACAATTACGCAAACCAAGCTTTTCATGATGTGTCACACACATACAACCACAAAAACTAAATAAACCAAAATTCTACCCTTGCACAAAGCCCCTATCAATTAGTGTTCATCAAATTCCAATTTATTCCATCATGTATCTTTGTAAAGCACATTCCTAGCTGACACCCAAAATTTGAGTCTGTAAATAACAACTTTTAGTTCATCACAAATACACATAAGACTGTAATTTTCTCACTAGTGATAAAACTGCCCAATAACAACATCTATATTAGTTAGAGTTTGCGATGTGTTGGCTACTTCAAACACACTACATGGATACACCTACTGTACAACAGTTGCACAACTATCCTTTCAATGAACTCTGAAATATTATGTGAATTTGCTGATACTACAAAGATGCTTGGTATTCACATTTCTAAGCTTTTCAACAACAGGTGACATGAGCTTACTATGTATTTCTGTATAGCATCATAGCTGTGGTAGATGTCTGCCTTCTGATGGTAATCAGAGAACTTGTCAATCATGCTTTGAGCAAATGCTCTGTCTGTGAGACAACCAACTATCTTAGCTGCAAGTCACCGTTCAGTCTGATTATACAAAAGCCACCTTGCAGCTGCTCATGAGCATTGTCTAAACATTGCTTAGCAAGCACCCAATAGTAGTAACTCGCATCACCAAACCTGATAACAACAAAAAAATATTGAGCACAACGTAAGGAAATGGTACTGTTTATCCAACTTGCCTCTTCTCATTGACAGCATTCTGCAACAACTGTTCCAACACATGTGATGCATGGCCGCTTCTGCCTGCTTGATGAAAAGCTAAGCAAAAACACATGCTACTGCACATGTACATAAATGTGACTTCCTGTATTGTGTCCACCTTTCTGTGCTTCATCAAACCGATCGTTCTCAGCCAACCATGTGGCATAAGGCATATAGATAGCATCCTGTATCAAAACACAGTATCCATCCTCTGTGCATTTATGAGGTGTGTACATGGGGTACAATGGTCAGCCATCTCCATGTGGTGTCCGCTAACGTGTAGTCACAGCTAGGAGATAGCCTAGTAATTGCTTACCAAGTGACAGTTGGCCTGGTAGTAATTGCAATTTCCCCTGCTTGGTTTTGCCAACCAAGGTAGTGGTTGAAGTTTTGGCACAAGTGAGAATGCCAGGAGGAAAGTCTCATGCACACAGAAATGCGGTATGCCATGCAAATAAACATCCTTGTTGCATGGTTATATTCCTACATGGAACCTTCTTGTACATTGACACAAGATAGAAGTAAGTGGAAAACTTGTAGATGACTGTTTATCAAATTTGAACAGAGACCACCACAAGAATACAAAAAATAACCATGCTTTTCATCAAGTAACAACAACTTTAATTACATGTATGTGTGGGCGATCCTTCCATAGGCAGAGAGACCTTGGACGTCACACTCATTTCTGTAACAGTAAGGTGGTACCTACGCCATTTTGATAGCCAATTATTTTTCTTCTCTTCTGCCGTTTGTCCATATTTTGTGGACACTGCTATCATTTGGTGTACAGTACCAGTGGACAGCTCAAGGCTCAAGGTGTGTGTGTGTGTGTGTGTGTGTGTGTGTGTGTGTGTGTGTGTGTGTGTGTGTGTGTGTGTGTGTGTGTGTGTGTGTGTGTGTGTGTGTGTGTGTGTGTGTGTGTGGTGTGTGCGTGTGTGCATGTGTGTGTGTGTGTGTGTGTGTGTGTGTGTGTGTGTGTGTGTGTGTGTGTGTGTGTGTGTGTGTGTGTGTGTGTGTGTGTGTGTGTGTGTGTGTGTGTGTGTGTGTGTTATATCACAGTTGAGTGAAAGCACTCTCACTAAACCCTCCAAGAGGGTACCCTATACAGTGGGGTTGAAATCATCTCACTAAACCCTCCAAAGGGCTCCCTATAGAACCTTGTATTTCAGGTAGTTCCCTGGCCAGAAGAAGGAAATACATGCTAACTTCAGCCTTGGCAAGGTGAGGATGGTGTGAGGCTAGGATGCCCTAGCCCAGCAAAGTGTTCATTTGACTGTGTATTCGCCACTACTCACAAAACAGAGCATGTTCCCATGCATAAAAAACTTCTGCGATGCCGAAGCCCATAGTATGTATTAGCAGAATTCCAGGTTCCAGGTGTGTCAGTGTGTGCGTAACTGTTGTTTGTGCACATTGATTTCACTACCAAACTTCTTTCTCACCTTAAATTGTGGGTGTTCTTCTACAAGAGAAAATGCTTCTTCCCAGTGACAAGCTTCAACATGAAGATCAACCAAAGACTTCACGTCATTCATTCGTGTGTAAATGTCAGCAGCATGTATATGCTTCAAACAAAAACACAGATCAGATAACAGTAATTTCACTAACTACTTAAATAGCAACATTGTTCCATATAACTGTTTAATATTACAGGCAAACAGGCAAGACTGTGAGTGAGTTTGTGTGATAAGGGTAACTGCAACGCAAAAATAAAAAAATTCTTTTATGTTGGAAATTGATAGTTCTAGTTGCATACATGACAGGAAAAATAGTATTAAATTTCTAAGTTAAGTCTTCGCTGAGATATAGCAGGTCAAAGTTGCTTCCGGTTCTTCAACTTCCGGGAACGCGTTATAACGGGCGTGGTGTAGTGTGACGTCACTGAGGGGAGACGCATGTGCGTCTGTATAGTCAGCGGCCTGTAAAAATGACTAAATCTTCATATCCAAGGCAACGCTGCTAGGGTGGAGGCGACGGCAGCAACAGCGAGTCTTCTGAAGAGCCCTCTGGAGGTTTTTACGTGATGATAACATTCCGTCATCGCATGAATCGCAGGATGAAGAAGATCTGCTGGTAGCCATTATTACGTACACGTAGCGATTAGACCACACAGGTTTGAGTTCAGTGACAATGCCTCTGAAGCTTTGAGATTGCCTGCTGCCTTGGAAGCAGACGAGGAAGAGGACAGGCTACCCGATAGCCTGTCATCATCGCAAGTAGAAGTAGGAGTTAGCAACGTAATCGATGCACATCCAGGTAAGTAAACAACATCCACAGGTTTCAGCTGCGGTCGTTGTGAGATGATGGATACGTACTCGTGTGAAGTGCGTGTGCTGTCAAAACGTATTTGAGGTTGTTTCAAATAATGACACGATAATAATGTCAAATACTAGCAACAATAGTGGCGCAGTGTACTGGTGAGTTCATGCAAAACTCTAGTGCTGTACATGAGAAAGAGAATAAAATGAGTTGAAGTATGTACGTTGAATTCACGTTGACACTGTAGTATCTGAGTGCTGGTCATCCGGGAGTTTGATCCTGGTAGTAGATCTTTCAATAGCAAACCACAAGACATTACACTGGCGACGAGGATGGCGACGTTTGGGCGATTGGCAGAATTCGATGAAGCCAAAGACAACTGGCGGCAGTACGCCAAACGAATGCAGCAGTTCTTCGTGGCTAACGAGATAGAAGATCCCGCCAGAAAGTGCTCCATTCTTGAGTAGCGTGGGAGCTCATATGTATACACTGTTGAGAAGCTTGTTACATCCGGACAAGCCAAGAGAAAAGCCGTTTGCAGACATCTGTGCCACGTTGAAGGTCCATTTCCACCCAAAGCCTTCTACTACGATGCAACGTATCAAATTCCACAGCAGAAGTCACCAGCCAGGTGAGTCAGTGACAAATTACATAGCGGAATTACGTAGGCTGGCCGAATATTGTGAGTTTGGGGATTCGTTGAGTGATTTTCTGCGAGATAGACTGGTAGTGGGAGTTCAAGATGAGAGGATTCAGAGACGGTTGCTGTCAGAGAGAGATCTGAAATTCCAGAAAGCGTGTGAGGTGGCTCAAGCGATGGAGTTGGCAGCTAAGAATGCTGAACAGTTGAGTGTTAGTGCAAGTGTGGATGTCAAGCCTGAGACACCACCAGTGGTTGTCCAAAATGTGAACAGCCAGAAACCCACTCTGTCAAGCTGCTATCGGTGTGGCTATAAGGGCCATGTTCCATCAAGCTGCCGTTTTAAGTCAGCAATTTGTCACGGGTGCAAAAAGATGGGACACATACTTAGAGCATGCAAGGCCAAAGGAAAGGGTGGCAAGCAAGAACAGCGAGCAGCTGTAGTGGAACACAAATGAGAATTACCCGAGGATGGTGAACAGTCACAACAGCATCATCACTTATAACTCACAAAGTGAGAAGAGGAGATAGTACATTCTTTGGAGTCAAACCAGAAGCCCTGGTTCACTCCAGTGATGATAGAAGGAAAAAAGCTTGACATGGAAATCGACACTGGTGCATCAGTGTCATGATCAGTGAATCTGTTTATAGGCAGCTGTGGAAAAAGCAGCACCCTGCATTGTGTAATACAGCCATTGTCCTGAAGACCTATACAGGAGAGAAAATTCCTTTGCTGGGGAGGATCATTGTCACGGCAAGTACCTCTCAGGTCAGAAAGGGGGTAGAGCTACCATTACTAGTCGTGAAAGGGAGTGGCCCTAGTTTGTGTGGGCGTGACTGGCTGAGTAAACTGAAATGAACTGGCAGGCATCTCACCAGATTTTGCAACTGGATAGAGAGGAGCTGGATGGTATCCTGGAGCAGTATGAGGAGGTATTTAGAGATGAACTAGGGTTCCTTAAGGGTGTGGAAGTCAAGATCCACGTAGACGCTCAGGCAACTCCCCGTTTCTATCATGCAAGAAACGTACCACATGCAATCAGAGAACAAGTGGAAGAAGCTCTTTGCAAATTGGTGGACACTGGAATTGTTGAGCCTGTACAGCACTCTGAATGGGTGGCACCAATAGTCCCAATTTTGAAGGCAGATGGCTCTATTAGAGTTTGCGGGGATTATAAAATGACAGTCAATCAAGTAGCAAAACCTGATAGCTATCCCCTGCCACGGATAAATGACCTTCTTGCACGATTGGGTGGAGCAAAGGTTTTTAGCAAACTCAACATGTCACAAGCGTACCAACAGCTGGCACTGGACGAGCAGTCAAACCCTTTGTCACTATGAACACCCACAAGGGGTTATTTCAATATAATCGATTACCTTTTGGTGTGTCTGTGGGTCCAGCCATATTTCAACGCACAATGGAGAATCTGTTGCAAGGTATTGAGGGGGTGGTAGTATATCTTGATGATATCCTAGTGACTGGGAAGTGTCAAGATCAGCACTTACAGCGGTTAGAGGAAGTCCTCCAGAGGTTGTCCGCGGCAGGGCCACGACTCAAGAGAGTAAAATGCCAGTTCATGGTTCCATCAGTGCAGTATTTGGGAGTCACCATCGATGCAGAAGGCACTCATCCAAATAAAGACAAAGTTAGAGCTATCCAGGAAGCTCCTGCACCAACATCTGTGAAAAAACTCAAGGCTTTTCTTGGGTTACTAAACTATTACAACAAGTTTCTCCACAATATTTCAAGTGTATTGGCACCACTATACAAATTACAGAAGAAGGGAGTGAAGTGGCACTGGGGAAAAGAACAGGAAATGGCATTCAAGGAATCTAAAAGAGTATTGATTTCTCAGAAAGTTTTGATTCATTACAATGCACGAAAGCCTCTGATCCTAGCTTGTGATGCATCACCAGTAGGTATTGGGGCAGTATTGTCTCACCAGGAAGACGATGGCAGTGAACGTCCTGTAGCATTCGCTTTGAGGACGTTGACGACTGCAGAACAAAAATACGCCCAGATAGAACGAGAAGGCAGGCAGTGCTCACACAGCTGCATGATGGGCACCCAGGCTGTTCAAGAATGAAAGGGATTGCAAGAACCATAGTTTGGTGGCCACAGATTGATTCTGAAATAGAAGGAACTGTTCGGAAGTGTCTTACATGCCAGCAGCAAGCGAGAGCACCGCCATTAGCTCCACTGTGTGCATGGGAATGGGCCAGAAAAGCCATGGAGTATATTGCATGTCGACTATGCAGGGCCGTTTATGGGAGCATACTTTTTGTCATTGTGGATGCTCGCACCAAATGGATGGATATTCACTACATGGGCACTTCTTGTACATCAGCCATCACAATAGAGAAACTACGTGACTCTTTCGCCACTCATGGGTTGCCGGATACATTATTGTCTGACAATGGACCTTGTTTTGTGTCACAGGAGTTCGAAGGATTTATGAAGGGCAGCGGTATTAGGCATGTTTGGACAGCACCCTATCATCCCTATCAACACCTCGAGTAGTTAAGGAAGGACTGAGTTGTGGTGAAGGACTACCAGAAATGGTGGACAGTTTTCAGAAGGCACCAGACCCTGTGGTTGCTGGTGGTCTTTTCGACCTAACACTAGAGGATTCTCTAGTTACACCAGAAGAGCCAGTGATCTGGGCACCGATGCCAAGTCCACCTACAGCAAGTGAAAGGGAACTGTCACCTGAGCCAATGTCAACGCCGGAATCGGTAACACCAAGACGATCGACAAGGATTCGGAAGGAGCCAAACCGTTTAGACTTGTGACTGTAAATTGACAGAGTTGTTGTTGTGTTGCGTAGTTAGCTAAAGGTAGTGGGAAGGGGTGTCGTATCCGGGTGCTGGTCATCCGGGGGGAGGGGGTTGATCCTGGTAGTAGATCTTTCAATAGCGAACCACAAGATATTACAGACACAAGGTTTGACTTCACTGTACAGTATACTGTAATGCATACGACTGCATTTACTACACATAAGGATCAAGAGGTGAATCATCTAGAGACATCAAGAGTCTGACCTCTCCTAGCCATTTGCAGTACTTTTAGTTCTGCACGAGAGTCTTCCTTACCTTCCTGCTTCTCCATTATGGCTCTCCTTTTCTTTTGCAAAGGTTCCAGAGTGCTGCGACCTTGAAGTGTGGAGGCAGGTAGATGGAAAATGGTGGCCTCAATTTTGCTCTTCTACAACCCAGACCAAGCTCTTGAATAGACCTGGCTGTACGTGTCTCGAAGCAATCAGGCTAAAAGTGGCTATATTTTGCGATTCCCAATCTTTTCTTAGCTTGGGGATCTTTGGAAATCGAAACATGATTGCGTATGACTTGCGCGAATTGGTGCATCCTGCAGCCATGCAACACCGAACCATTCTAATTTCTTTCGCCACATATTCCTTTGTTTACAATACACGCTAGAGTGGAGTCTCCCCTCAGTGACGTCACACTACACCACTCCCGTTATAACACGTTACTGGAAGTTGAAGAACCGGAAGCAACTTTGACGTGCCATATCTCAGCGAAGACTTAACTTAAAAATCTAAAACTATTTTTCCTGTCATGTATGCAACTAGAACTATCAATTTCCAACATAATTTTTTCATTTTTGCGTTGCAGTTACCCTTTCTAAAGTTCACTTCACTTTCCTAGACAGTGTAACTGATACCTTTAGTGAATAGTAGCAGCTACAAACATGGCCAATGACAACACTACCAAGTCCACCAACAAACCAAACGACATTCAAAGCACCATGCAAAGTCTGTGCGATGTGTGTGTGTGTGTGTGTGTGTGTGTGTGTGTGTGTGTGTGTGTGTGTGTGTGTGTGTGTGTGTGTGTGTGTGTGTGTGTGTGTGTGTGTAAATCAGGATAACAAGAAGGGCAAGTCCAATCTCCACCGAATTTGGCTTGTGCACGCCGAATCCCTAGTGGTCGAAAGTTAAGTTGTCGTCGTCGTCTTCCGGACTTCACCCAGGACGACGTAATTTCCAGTCGACGGAACCGGCCTCTGCTCACGTGTGAATATCTCCGTAACGGCATACTGGATCTGCACCGAATTTAAACTGCCCGTTCCCGTAGGTACACGCTGAGCGTGTCGTTTATTGCAGACAACGTCGGGAAACAAAAAATATTTTTGCTCATATTCGGGTCTTAAAAAATATGCCCACAATCGTTTGCCGTCTACACCCGTCGAAGAGCTGCCGCGTTAAATAAACCTGTTCCCTGAAACGCAAGCAACGTCTTCGAAGCAACAACGTTCAGCGGGACTGTCGAAATGGCGAGAGTCGGCACGAGTCATGACTTGGTTATATATGGGGAACAGATTATCTGGGTGAGTACGTTGCACGTGACTTCCAGTTCCACTGCTTGAATATATATCCGAACAGGATTCGTGTCGAATAGATGCCAAGTTCAATACGCCTGTTCCTCTCAATGGCAGCAACGTCTTCGAAGTAATGCGGCTTCCAAGTCGAAATGGCTTCAACCAATCACTAATCCAATCAACAGGATTTTGGAAACGGGACTTCAACAGGATACTAGCTATATAACAATCAGAACGGGATACCATTGACCGGGATAGAACTTTAACGAAATTCTTCATGAGAATTCTGTCTGGCTGATAATTCTTTGATATAAACTTCAAAATAAATTAGAACGGGATACTCATGTGCAACATATAAATTTGCATACATTGGGATACTTGATTTTTGCTAATTTCTCAGAACAGGATATAAGTGAGCGGGATATAACTCTGAATGAGATTTCTGTCTGGCAGCTATTTTTCAGAACAGAGTAAAAATGCGTGTGAACTCATGCAACACAGAAATTTGCATACAATGTTAATCATTAAACTAATTAACTCTATGAGAATTCTGTCAGGAGCTGCTAATTCTGTGATCATTCACAAAACAATTTGCTTGATTCTAGAAACTTATTAGCCATTAGTAATACTAATATTTAGTCTGCCCATGCAAAGAGCGGGACAGTGAGCTTATAAACTGTAACTAAATTTATATATACGATTATGTAACTTCCATGGCAATGCATCCGGGCAATGTAGCTAGTAGAATATAAAATCCCCGTATGCACTAACCGCCTAGCAAACATATATTGCTGTAATCAGTGATGAATTCTGAATTCGTTAATATCTCATTTCCATAGCAATTATTTGAAACTTTATTACCCATAATAACTAAAAGATTCCGTTCTTCGAATTCACCGAGACTGATTAGATTGATTGTTAGTTAATATCCTGTTGAAGACAATTGGTAATTACATAACCAAGAGTCCAGTCTGAGAAATTAGCAGCGACTATCATGTATCCAGGCAGCAAAAACTGAGAAATCACATGATATTTCTTATTCACCCATATATAATGCAATCAAAGGTCTCGTCTTACAGCCATTGCAGGAACAGGTGTATTGAACAAAGCAGCTACTCGACGCGCCTACACGGGCAGATCTGGTCTCATAGCCATTTCGACAGACCTGTTGCATGTTGTCGCTTTGAAGACATTGCTGCCATTGCAGGGAACAGGCATATCGAACGTGGCAGCTATTCAACGCATGTACACAGGCAAATGCAGATAAGTTTATTTTTCAAAGACCCAGATATACTAAAAAATATCTTGCCTTCTTTGACGTCACCTGCAATAATTGACAGAGTCCACGCGTACCCTCCAAGGTCAGGAACAGGCAATTTAAATTCGATGGAGATCCAATTCGCCGTTCCAGAGAAATTCGTGCAAGAGTCAAAGTGGGTTTGATTGGCAGGAATTGTGTCGTCCCGATAGAAGTCCGGAAGACAACGACAATTTCAGTGTCGAGCTGCATGGATTCGGGGTGCACAAGCAAATTCAGCTGTCTGTGACTTGCCTTTCCTGGAGATCCTGTCTTACATACAAATGCACAAGTGACATACAAACAGAGAGACAGACAGCTCTCCTTTACTATATACATTCCTACAACTATTTACTAAATACATTTAGCAGTTAAATCTTAACTTTATATATACTTAAGCAAAACATTAACACATGACTGTAAAATTACTATTTAATGTTACAATATAAACAAGAAACGTAAATTCTCACATGACCATGATGTTTGAAATAATGAGCACAAAGAGCCAGTTCATCTCTCTGTGTTTTGTTGAGACTACGTGCAATTTCCATTAGCCTATATGTCACATGAAATGACTAATGACAATACACCCACACCCACAAATGCACGTGTGCATCCACAAACTCACGAAACACATGTACGCATAAACACACATGTACACATAAACACACACATGCATGCACTCATGTAGGTGTGCAAGCACACACACACGCATGCACGCACGCACGCACGCACGCACACACACACACACACACACACACACACAAATGGATTGGTAAATGGATAAGGAACAGTCGTTGGACAGTCATGCCCCCAGCCAGATGGCTGGGTTCCTGTGCACTACGCAGGAGCTAAGGGCCGTGCTAAGCAATCTCCTGGAGCCTGGTCAAGTATTTGCAAGAGCCTCAACTGTGACGCCAACTGTGGTGTGGGCACCCAAAGTCCAACACGTCAAAGATCAAGTACACATTATACTCCTGAGTCGAGATAGCAACTATATGTGAGTTTCTTGCCCAAGAAATTTATGCCTTAATTCGGCATCACTGTGACTTCAACTTGCAACCCTGTAGGGTCCCGGATGTACTCACTCCATAAGATGACTCTCTAACCAACTCAGCTATAGCCACACACACACACACACACACACACACACACACGCGCGCGCGCGTGCACACTTCTTCATATTTGCTACTCAACAACGAGTTCACAACCTCCGTTCAGCAGTTGTTTACAATTTGTATTTGATGAGCACGTTCATGTTCAAAAAGTCCATTTCCAGAACGACATACTCAATGACAGATATTACAAACGTTCTTTGTACCAGTAATTGAGTTTTCTGGTAGTCTCTTTTCTTCAATCTTGTCAATTCTAGCTTCCTCGTAATGATCTAAACCTAATCTCATATTTTCTTCTACTTTGAATGGTCACATATTGCTATCATTTCCCAATTTTTGTGATTAATACCAACATTCTGTAGATTGTGCGCTACAATCCTCTGAAAGAACACTGCCACGGCAAGAGAATACCCTCTTTAGTGCTTCACCATTCATAAGAATGTCCTTGCCAGCATTTACTGTACCAGGAATCAGCTGAAATATGCACTCTGCTTTCTTGATATTTATTTGTAATCCAAAACTGAAAGCTGCTTTTGCAAAAGTTTACAATTTCTTGCATTGAGACTCCTCTATTTTCAGCTCTACCATTCATTTCATTTAGCATTGCAGTAAGAAGCAGAGCAAACAGATAAGAGTGGGTGCTAATACGCAGCTCTGCTTTACTCCTGTTTGCACAACAAAGCTTCTGATTTTCACCTTCAGATATGACTTCTGCATTCATTCCTTTGTGTAGATGTCTCACTAAATTTACAAATTTGGGTAGGCAGC
Organism: Corticium candelabrum; assembly: GCF_963422355.1. Taxonomy (NCBI): domain Eukaryota; kingdom Metazoa; phylum Porifera; class Homoscleromorpha; order Homosclerophorida; family Plakinidae; genus Corticium; species Corticium candelabrum. The sequence goes on from NC_085106.1 coordinate 5,556,369, forward strand.
CCAATTTTGTCAAGATTTACCACATTGCCTCTCGATTAACTGAATCAAAAGCTTTTGTCAAGTCTATGAAGACCATGTATAATGGTTTATGTTGCCCCTTGCATTTTTCTTGTAACTGTCTCAAGGTAAATACCATGTCTGTACTGCTTCTTCCGTTATGGAACGTTATATGGAAGCCACATTGGGACTCAGAAAAGAGTTCTTCTGCTGTTGTGTCTACCAGTCTATTTAAGAGAAAAATTATTCTTGGTAAGATTTTACTAGCAGTGGACAATAATGAGATTCCATGCCAGTTTCCACAGTCACTTTTATCACCCTTTCTCTTGGAGATTGTGATTAGTTGGGCATCTTCCAGGTACTTTGGTATAATTTCTGTGTCCCAAATGTGTAAGATAACCTTGACAATTTCCTCTGTAAAAGTATCACCTCCTCTTTTATAAACTCAGCTGCAAAACCATCAAGACCAGCAGATTTTCAAGTTTTAGAGATTGACTACAGAATATATTTCTTCAGGTGTTGGTGCTTCATCCATGTCTTTATGAAGTGATTGCTGTGAAATCTGGAACCAACGTATCAACCATGGTATTCCTGTTGAGTAGGGAGCAAACGTGACGCTTCCAGTGAGCAAGAATTTCTGAATAGACTGTTAGTAATTGACCATCCTCATTGCAAAGTGGTGCAGAACACGTAAGACTTGGACCAATAACCTCTTCCAACTCATAAAAACTTTAGTCAATTCTATCCACCAAAATGTTGTAGATGATTTGCTCGATCTTCCCACCACTGATCTCATAAATGTTGTAATTTGCAATGAGTTATCCTTTTCAGTTCTTGCAAGCTCTTGTTGAGTGTGAAAGATTGTGCCTTTTGCTGTAATTTTGCATAAGCACCATGTTTCTTTCTCAGCAGATCTTGTATTTCATCATTGTTGCTGTCAAACCAGTCTGTTCTCTTTTGTACCCTATTGTTTTCTTTGCTGCTTCTATTGTTAACATCTTGAGCCTATGCCATAAAAAGCTCTCAATTCCATATTGAGCTGATTTTCAAAATGATCCACACGACAACATTCAGATCACTTAATCAATCTACGTCAACTTTTTCACTGCACTAGTAATGAAATGTCATTTGGTTACAAGTTTAAGTTTGATGGTTGACCTCACTAACCAATGATCTGTCCAATGTTCAGCACTTCTAAGTACACAAGTCAACTGAATATCTTGCACATCTCTTCCCCTAGTGATGACATGATCAAAATTGATGCAAGCAACATGACCGTGACTGTTCTAAGTTGTTTTTAGTTTATCCGGTAACTGAAATCTAGTATTAGTAATGTTCAGTTGATGACTAGAACAGAGATCTAACAATAGACGGCCATTTTCATTTTCATTGACAACTCTGTGACGCCCAATGTTCCCAGGCAATGACACACAATGACGACCAATTCTTGCATTAAAGTCCCCCATAACTAGTAAATGAAGCTGTGTTCGCTCACTTCAGAGCTACAAGAGTATGCGCATGTAGTTGTGTTCGTTTGTTGTTTGCTTGTGTGTCTATTTATTGTAAATATCAATGCAAATTTTATAATTTTTGTCTATTTGTTGTCGTTATCATAAATTAATCATTAGCTTGCTGCTAGAGCGTAATTCCTTGAAAACACAGGGGTTCCTCGATGTGATTAAAGACAAGTAACTAAATGTCATCAATGTCCCGCACTACACTTCGAATTCAGCACATGCACATGCTTGACAGCTGCGTAACTCTTGCACGGAGCGGGCTCGCTATCCACATTACTTCTCAATTCTGCATGTAGTGCTCTTGCATCACTAAAGGTGGACATGATTACCATGCTTTCATTGAGCCGTTGCTATCATCTTTCGTTATTTTTATTCGTCGTAGGCAGAGATTGATGTATGACTCCTACCTGCATGGGAAATACTGTGAAGCGACATACAGCTACCAGATCCAGTAGAAAGCAGCATCAACGTTTCCTATGAATCTTTCTTGCAAGACGACGTCAATCGTTCATCAGCCCTACTTACAACTATAAAACCTAGTGCTCTCTTGAAGGTCACAGATGATCCATGTTGGTTGAAAGTGCTCATGCAACGGTGCATGCATGGTGCCATGGGACCTTCGCTTGGCTTCTTGAAGAATGATGAATTCATTTGTTTTGCAATTCTTCTGCAAAAAAAGTAACAGACACGTACAACTATTACCTGAACTTTTCTCTGCGCTTCTCAGTTTGACGACGGTTTGACAACATAACTGTTGGGATAGAAATGACATCTCGCCTTTTCTGTTATAATGCGCAGGATTGTTACATCACCCATTGTTGGTGTCCCCAAAGAACTGCTGATTGGCTCAACAAACCCCAGCAGGCTGACAAGCTAGAGTTTCGTCACATATTTTTTGCGTCCCAAAAGGACTGCTGATTGGCTCAACAAACTCCCCGAGTGTAAACACACACTTACAAACATAGAAAGAAATGTACATGTACCGACAGACAGACCGGAAGTCAACTATTTTTCAGCCCGTCTAGAGTGAGCTTCTAGCAAAGTAGTCCACCGCTTATTGTGGTGTCCTTCTTTTATGTTGTAGCTTAATAAGTTTGTCATCTGCTGGAATTTTCACAAGCAGGTCATGAAGCTGGTCGTAAAACAAATTCTTTGCTCCATCATCAGAAGTAAGTGTTGCAGCATACACACTTACAAATGTTACAGATCTGTCTTTGGTCAAAGGTAACCTCAAAGACATTAGTTGATCGCTATAAGCAATGGGAAAATCAGTAAGTTTACTCACAACGTTTCTTCTGATGGCAAAACCAACACCCGATTCTCGTTTGATTCCTTGATGGTTTACATGACCAGAAAAATCTCTCCCATGAATTTCCGAAACAGTGCCTAGGGCAGCAATAAGGAAAACGGGATTTTATAGAAAGAATATCCATTCTCAATAAGTGCCCGAGTGGTTCGTAGGCAACTCTGGAAATTGGGAGATTGACTTGCGTACCACAGAGTAGGCAAGTGTGAGGCCCATCTTGCAACGTCCTACCTATATACTTAGTCTTTCTAAACTTACGAGTGCGACCAGACCTGACGGCCCTCCTACGCTTCTTGTCAGGTGTTTCTTTAGAGGTTCCTTCTTTAATTCACAGCGTAAGACCGCTGTCTGGTTATCAAACCTGTATGTGCGCTGTAGTATAGTACACACGTTATATACAGCCTCGGAATATCGACCAACTTTGGGCACCAACGTTGAATCGCGTACAACAATCTTGATTCTTATTAGCGGCCCATGGGATGTAAATGAGAAAGGTTTCCAAATGATCGCCCAGTGGACGGTCTTTTGGCTGGGCGGTCTTTTGGCTGGGCGGTCTTTTGGCTGGGCGTTGCTTCGGAAATTCCCGGTATCCATCACCCCAATAATTTAATCAAGTCATGAAAGCGGTTGCCACAAACTGACTGCAACATTCTGAACAAAGAATTAGATGTACGATGAGATTGGAGTGAACGTACGATTGTCCAGGCTGTACATGCACTTTCATGAAAAACAGGTTTCCTACTGATGGACCAATACGACCGGTGTGAGTTTCGTAGGTTTGAAGGGCAACCTTCTCTTTGTGCCCGGCAGCTCCACTTGAAACCAACAGTTAGTGAGAAATTTGAATTTTTTTAGTTCAAGTTGACCTGATAGCGTTTGAGCTGTCACTTTTCACTCCCGATTGGTTTGCTAGGTAGCTGACCTTTGTTGATGGTGAGCAACCACGAAGTTCAGGGAACTCCGGGCGGTACCATCACACATCCGACACACACAGACAGACAGACAGACAGACAGACAGACAGACAGACAGACAGACAGACAGACAGACACACACACTGACACACACACACACACACACACACACACACACTGACACACACACACACACACACACACACACACACACTGACACACACACACACACACACACACACACACACACACACACACACACACACACACACTGACACACACACACACACACACACACACACACACACACACACACACACACACTGACACACACACACACACACACACACACACACACACACACACACACACACACTGATACACACACTGACACACACACACACACACACACACACACACACACACACACACACACACACACACACACCCACTGACACACGCATGCACACGCACACACACACACACACACACACACACACACACACACACACACACACACACAATCAAGTAGACAATTACTTTTCCATCCAGCCATTCTGTCCAACGATTTCTATCCCTTTCATAAAATCTCCAGCATAAATATACATTTCACTGACATGAAACAAGCACAAATGAAATACAAAATACAACAACAAATTGCAGTAGAAACACCTTGCAGCTCTTGGGTCATTAGAAGTGTTGCACCATTCTGCTTGCTTTTTTATCAACTGTTGTACGTTCCCTACATTAGCAGTACCGAGATACTCCTGCAACAACGTGACAATCAAAGCAAAGCTCAATCAATTACTAAAAAGTACGAAATACTTTCGCATGTTCAAACTGTCTCAAATCTGAAAACATGTCCATTGCCTAAACCAAAGTGTTGAGTAGACATAGACCGAAATGAAATGTATGAGCTCACTACCTTTGAGGCATAGCCAGCTTGTTTGTAGAGACGTGCTGCCTCTTGGTGTTTACCCTAATATGAACATAGTATTATTAAAGCATCAGAAATACAAAGTCTGTGAAATAATGATCACCTCATATGAATAAACATCTGCTAAAAAAATGTCATTGTTGGTCTCTCCGCGTCGTTTACGTTCCTTGACACAACAGACAACAGAAATGTTAATATCATATATCTCAAACAATCACTGATGATCACAAAAGCCTTAGTGTAATCAAAAAATAATGAAGATACTCAGTCTTCGATATAATTTAATTAAAAAGACAACACCCAATGATACAATGACAGAGCCATACAGTTAAACTGCAACATACAGAATTAACAGTATGAAGCATGCAAACACACAAAGAAATGAAAAACAAACAAACAAACAGAAAAACAAAAATCTATGCATGCAGATAAGATAGGCATAAAAACAAGCAAGCAGAGAAGGGACAACCAAGGAAGTGAGCACAGATCAAAGAAAACACCAAAGAGCAAACATACAAGCAGACAAATATTGACAACATGTAGTAACCAATGTGGTGTGCACACATACCTCAATATTGTGTACTAGCTCAAGATAACGAAGCTCTCTGATCCGAATAAAAGCCTTCACAAGACAATTCTAACATCTACATATACACATGGCAATCCTATATAATACCACAACTTACTTTCTTTGCAATTTCAAAGTCAAGTCCCTACCACATGGTACCCAGACCACATCACATTACTAATGAGAACTCTTGTGTCAAACAACATTATCACCTCCAATGCTTCCATCGCTAGTGCCCTCCAGTCTCCTTCAGTTACACCCAAACAAGCTACCTGATAGGCATCACTACGTTACAAACAATTAAGTAATAATGATAGAACTTGTCCATTATGATATACAATCATACAGAAACATCTTCTTCTCCAAATATTGACACATAGGAGCAGACTAATAATAACAGAATATCACTTCACTCTATAACAATTTGCTGTGAAAAATTACACAACGTCATCAGCTACCTGCGGAACGTCCACAGAGCTAATTGAATGGCTATGCAAACAAAAAATCTTTGACCCACTGAATCCGACAACAAATCCCTGCAATGAATCACATGTCTACATGTAGATTACTTGCATGCTTATGATGGCATGCAGGCACGCACATGTGTGTGTGTGTGTGTGTGTGTGTGTGTGTGTGTGTGTGTGTGTGTGTGTGTGTGTGTGTGTGTGTGTGTAGGATGTTGGAATGTGAGATCTCTTGAAAATCCAACCAAGCAGAATAGCAGACTTCGTGATGTATTACATACTATGAATGAGAAACATATTCAAGTTCTAGCACTTTCTGAAGTATGGTGGTCTGGTAACAGATTACTACAAATCAATGAGAACCTTATTATCTATTCCGATTTATCAAAACAATAGTTAAACAGTAGAAGTGGAATTGCAATAATGCTGGGTAAAGAGGCAACAATGACTTGGAAATCAATTGGTGCTGAATGTGACCCTATTTCAGACAAGTTCTTGAGAACAAGGTTCAAGATGCATCTGGTATCTTACTGTGATTGCTGTTCATGCACCAACCTATGAAGACACAAATTGAAACTTCAGAGAAGTTTTATTAAGACTTACAAGAAGCAGTGTGTGTAGCACCAAAACAGGACATGTTGGTGATCATGGGAGATTTTTATGCAAGAGTTGGGTGTGATGTTATTGGTAAAATTGGTGCCAACAAGAAGAATTCAAATGGTGATCGCTTGCTGGATTGTTGAGCTTTAAATAATTTAGTTGTAACCAACACAATATCTAAGCACAGACCAAGTACAAGTATGTAAGCTTTTTTGGAGATACAAACGCAATTCTGTTGAAATGCCGCTCAACTTAATTGTTGCTAACTGACTGTCAATATGCAGATGATGCTACCTGCTGTCAACAATTAGATCAGGAGCTAATAGAGCGGTGACTGAATATTTGAACACAAGTCAAGATTTTGGTTTATCATTGAGTATTCCAAAAGCTAAGGTGATTGCTGCAGGAGGTACGTTGCAAAGATTGCAGTCCCATAAAAACTGAACACAGTAACATAGAATATGTGAGAGATTTCACATATCTTGGATCAACAATTGAAGCTTCAGGGAGGTTAGACTTCGATGTAGATTGCAGAATTACAAGAGCATCCAAAGCATCTGGAGCTTTTGATGATAAAAATCTGACTACATTGACAAAATGCAAAGTACTAGTATATGATGCTTGTGTGCTGTCTGTACTATTATGTGGCTGCTCTGAAACATAGACCCCTTTGAAGAAACATTTTCAGAAACTAAACTCTTCATCATAGATGTCTTCGGTCGTGTCTTAAAATCTCTATCACAACACAGTGGGAAAATCATATCTCAAATGAATCAATAAGACAACGCTGGAGAGATCCTGTCACTATAAACATAAAACTTATAAGACAACAAATGCAATGGTTAGGGCATTTGGCTAAAATGCTCAACCATCAAATTACCAAGATGTGCTTCTTTGGGTGGCTATCAAAAAAACTTCCACAAGATGGCCCTAGAAAACGTTGGAAAGACATAATCAGGAAAGACCTAAACGATCTGAAGATTCCAGAAGGCTCTTAGTATGACTTAGCAAATAAGTCAAGATCTACTTGGAGAAAGAGAGCATTGCCATGCCTGCCTGAAGTCTATCAATTGTCATCTGGCAATGTTGAGTTACAAACTGTTGTCTGTCGTGAATGCCTCAGATGTTTCAAACGTATTAGTGATTTGTAGAGATACAAATGCATTGCTGAAAGACAAAAACCTGTACATCAGCAAACTGGAACTATTGAATGCCAGACCTGTAAGAGGTATTTTATTCAGTACACAAATGCATTGATATGCATGGGAAGACTTATTGTGATCTGGTCTTTGTTCCCACTGAAGGGGTTGCGTGACCGTTTAGATGGAAGCGATACAGAAGAAGGAGAAGGAGATGTGTGTGTGTGTGTGTGTGTGTGTGTGTGTGTGTGTGTGTGTGTGTGTGTGTGTGTGTGTGTGTTAGGTTTAGATCGTTACGAGAAAAGCAGAATTGACAAAATTGAAGAAAAGAGACTAATGCACCACAACTATACGCCAGAAAACTTGACTACTGGTACAAATGACGTTTCCAATATCTGTCATCGAGTATGTCATTCTAGAATTGGACTCTTTGCATATAAACTTGCTCATCAAAGACAAATTTAAACAGCTGCTGAATGGAAGTCGTGAACTCATTGTTGAGTAGCAAAAAAGAAACGAAGAAAGAAGGGTGTTTTGTGTGTGTGTGTGTGTGTGTGTGTGTGTGTGTGTGTGTGTGTGTGTGTGTCTGTCTGTCTGTCTGTTTGTCTGTCGTCCGTCTGTCTGTCCGTCTGTACATCTGTCTGTCTGTGTAGTGTGTGTGTAGTGTGTGTGTGTGTGTGTGTGTGTGTGTGTGTGTGTGTGTGTGTGTGTGTGTGTGTGTGTGTGTGTGTGTGTGTGTGTGTGTGTGTGTGTGTGTGTGTGTGTGTGTGTTCCCAAATGTGGATGCCGGCAGCGCATAAAGCTTTGCAAGCTCTGTGGTTGCCAGCCTATTGTGAAGTTGTGAAGAACAAGACGAGCTATAGTGATTCATGAGTTGTCATCAATCTACACAAGAATTACTTCTTGTAGCTCAACCATCAGTTCATCGATGCAACCCTGTGTCTGGCCATTACGGCATACCATTTGAAACATCTTGTTGGAAACACATCGGGAAGGCTACCCTAAAACTGTAATTCTCGACGTCTCCCGGTTGTCCTGGTTATGAACGGTCCATCAGTGGATACTCGTGTTTCGCCAGAGTGAGCGTACGAACTGGACATCCAGGCATTCACTATAATCTCAACCGCTTGTCGGAGTGTGTGTTTTGAACTCACAGCAACTTTCCAAAAGCTATACAAATCTTCACGGTGCTCTTTGCGTACCAGTACACGTCGATCTAAAGCTGGACTTGCTTTTCTTACGCAAGCTAGTCAACATCAAGATCGAACGACCTGACAGTTTTTTCCGTCTATTTATGTAAACATTGTTCAGGAGTCATGATCAACTATATCCAAATGGTGAACCTCGGTAACGTAGGTTTCTTATTGGACCTATGGCTAAAAGTTGATCAACCGCTACTATGTATCGTGTGGAGTAGTCCCAATTGTTGAGGCGGTGAACTCAATTTCGATCTTGCAAATCAAAATTACTTGATATTATAGCACGAGATAATGACTAGAGAAGGCAGAAACAAGCAACAACAAAGCTGATTCTGTAACAGTTAATGAAACACCCTAGCCATTTGTCCAGCGCTTTATGTTCAAAGACACCGCCATCATCACTTTACAATGGACGGGTTCAAGGTGTGTGTGTGTGTGTGTGTGTGTGTGTGTGTGTGTGTGTGTGTGTGTGTGTGTGTGTGTGTGTGTGTGTGTGTGTGTGTGTGAAGAAAGAGACTAATGCATCACAACTCTACACCACAAAACTTGACTACTGGTACAAAGAACATTTGTAATATCTGTCATCAAACATGTCGTTCCAGAATTAGACTCTTTTCACATCAACATGCTCATCAAAGGCAAATTGTAAACAACTGCTGAATGGAAGTCGCGAACTCATTATTGAGTAGCGAAAAAGAAGAAAAAAGGTGTGTGTAACGTTATTGCTTTCTTTACCATACTGAAGTGTTACCTGCATCACTTGTTGATGAACAGGGAAGTTGCTTGCTTTGATATTGAGAAGACCATTTCCCGTAAAGCATAGCATATTCTACCAAACAAAATACAGCAACTTTATTCATACAAACAATTTGTCCTAGATCAACCTCGTTGTGTGTATTCCATGCAACACTGTTTGCATTTGGTTCTTGAAATAGCAGCTCCTTTGTCTTCAAGTCATACACCATGCAAGAATTGCTCTCATCAACAACAGCAAGCTTTGTACGACTGCAAAAATCTATCAAGTTGTATTAATTGTACATTAGGCGATAAAATTTTCTTTAACCTTGCACTCAAGTCGAGACAACGTATTGACGTGTGATGCTTTAGTTGCAATACAGGAAATGAGTTGTCAAGGAAGATGGCAATTATCTTGAGACAAAAAGCAACTTTACAAGCCAATATGTACATATGTTTGTCTGTTCGTTCCTCTGCCTGTCTGCATGACACAGTGTTCTAGCTACAATAACTCACTATGACGGGTAAGAAAGTTCCACCATCATTGTCCAGGTGAGCGAATACTACTGTGAACATGGTTTGCTGATGAATTAGTGCACATGCTTAGGAAAGGCAAGTAGTGTACTACAGAAGCTGCAACAGCTGGCAAGAGTAAAAACCACATCATTTCTGTAGTTAAGTTAATTAGTTTGCTCTCAATTTGTTCTCAAATTGTTCTCACGACAGCCTTAGCCATCTTATCTGTGTCTGGAAAATCTTGAATGTGATTTCAGCAAGCTGCAGCCAACAGAGACAGATCTTCAAGCATGTTTGAAATAAAACTTGGATTCACCTAATAAGTCTATAAAGTTGCTGATGTTGTAGCAGCAAGCTAAAACCCTTACTATATTGATATAAATTCAAATACAGCACGGGAAACACAGCTCACAATAATCATGATGTTCTAATCTAATTAGTAACATGCGGGTAACTTGTAGTGTCTGCTAAACCACTCCCCCAGAACCAAGAGATACAATTGTGGGACCTGGACGTGGCGACCTGATTGAGTGTGCTGTGATCTAACGTCGGTAGAGGTCTGGATTCATGTTACACCGTTAGGTAAAGGTGGTGGCCTAGGTGGGTGTCCACAACGTCTTGGTTCCGCTATAGAAACTGGATGTTCCAGGTCCAAGTGCAGTGGTTTGACAGTCAACAGTGATGGTTACTCTCTATCAAAAGCACTATACTTCTTCTCGAGTGGTCTGACTGAAGAAGGCTAGAGGTACCCAGACATCGTCCACAAGCTGTAGAAGCACAGCCCCCACTGCCATCATGGTGGTGAGAAAGTCTGTGCATCCTGACGAGGGTGTAAAAGGAGAGTTGTATCTGCCAAAGGCTTTTTAACAGCAGTAACATTGTCCGAGAAGCAGCCAGGATAAACCTGCGGTAGAAATTCACCATGCCCATAAATCCTTGCAAGTCCTTGACTGTTGTTGGTTGCCCAAGTTGAGTGATGGCGGTTACTTTGTCAGAAAGTGGCATGATGTCAGCAGGAGTGATTTGATGGCCTAAGAAGTTGAAGCTGTCACGTCCGAATTGGCATTTGGAAACATTGATCACCAGCCAAGTTGTTGAAGTCTCTGAAACAGCAAGCAAAGATGTTGCTTGTGAGTCTCAATGTCCTTAGCAAGATGTTGTCAATGTAGACAAAGGCAAACTCTAACCCGTGACAGATGGTGTCCATCAAGTGTTGGAAAGCTTGAGCAGTGTTCTTCAAACCAAACAGCATTCTAAGAAACTCAAAAAGTCCAAATTGTGTGATGATAGTAGTTTTTTGGATGTCTTCAGCAGCCACTGGAATCTAATGATAACCTCGAACTAAATCAGTCAACCTTGGAGAATTCACTCACCCTCGAGATGTGAGAAGAAATCTTGCACATGAGGCACTGGATACCTGTCAGAAATGGCAGCGTCATATTAAGGCATCTGTAGTCTCCGCAGGGACACCAGCCTCCAGAAGCTTTTGGCATCATGTGCAAGGACCAAGAACTGGACGACCTGCGTATGATGCCCAGGAATTCCATACTGCTGAAATCTGCCTTAGCAGCTGCTAACTTATCTGGGGGTAAGCGACAAGCACGAGCATGAATGGGTGGGACTGTGGTAGTGATGAAATGCTCCACCCCATGCTTGGTAGGTTGATGGACAAAGTTAGGTGTCGTGATAGCTGCAAATTCAGCCAGCAAAATGTCATACTGGTCAGTGGAAGTTGAGATTGCAAGAAAGTTGTTGCATCCACCAGCCATTTACCGTTCATATCAACCAGGAGAAAGTTGGAGTGTAAAAAATCAGCTCCAAGGAGGAAAAGTCACCTCCGCGACTACAAAAGGCCACTGATACGTGTTGGAGGCAAAATACAGAGAGAGTTTGCGTGTGCCGTACGTCCTGATTGTGCTACCATTGGCTGCCAGCAGTGGTGGTCCTGGGTGCCTTGTACGTGTGTCTAATCTAGTAGCGAGAAGAACACTGACTTCTGCTCCAGTGTCGATGAGAAACTGTCTCTGAGAGATTGAGTCGCATAGGAAAAGTAGGCCATGACTACAGCCGATCGCTGTGGCCACTAGCGATCGGCCTTTGTCATTTCTCGACCAGTTGCATGGTTGCTTGCATTGTTGCACAGCTTTGCCGTAGATGCGATGGTAATAACAAAGGCAGTTAGCATCTGCAGTGCCGGTGTCAAAACCACAAGGCCTGGTCTTTGTCTGCTTCTGCTTAGTGGTGTGTGGTCTACGCTGAATGATGTCTGTAGCAAATGCCCCTACATCACAGCTTGACCAAAGAGCATTGGCTCGTCATGCTAGTTCTCGGTGATCTTTGAACTTGCCGTCCACCAGCAGAATGCGAATTTCCTCAGGCAGGCACTCTAGAAAGAGTTACTCAAAGAGGAAACACACAGAGTGGCCGCCGAGAAGCATTAGCATCTCATCCATCAGGGCATAAGGTTTTAAGTCGCCTAGTGGGCGAAAGTGGAGCAGACAAACAGCTCGCTCACGGTGGCTTAGGCCAAATGTGTCAATCATTCGGTCCTTCAAAGATTTGTATTTGGCCCCATCTGGAGAAAGGTTGATGAGGTCTATCAACCTCATTGCTGTTGGTTGGTCCAGGGCAGCAAGGACGTAGAAATTCTTGGTTGCATCAACTGTCACCTTGCAGAGTTCGAACTGGGCTTCAGCTTGTGCGAACCAAACCTCTGGTTGGGAAGTCCAGAAGGTTGGCAGCTTGAGCGACACCGCCTGTTCTTCGGTTACCATGAAATAACATTCTTGACTTCAGGGTCACCAATGTAGCGGCGAGCTAAAACTCTTACTATACTGATATAAATCTCAAAGACAGCACAGAAAACGCATTTCACACTAATCACGAGGTTCTAATCAAATTAGTAACATGTAGGTAACTTGTAGTGTCCACTACAATGTCACAGCTGATAACATAATAAGGCCACTTCAAAAACTTACCTACCCTGAAAAGAAGAAATTTGTGCGGGAGAAAAATTGTGATTTTTGTAGAAACATCACTACTTGTGCAGAATTAATTTGTGCGACAATAAGGCCGACCCATCAAATTTGTGTAATGGCACGATGCCCATGTTGGTCCACATTGTGCTGCATACCTTCCGATATCTGCTCGCTCCTTGCTGGAGTAGCAGTGGTAATGCTTCTCACTATTGCTCTGTCCTTCTTCATTCTCTCGTTCTTCCGTTGCTTCCACTTCTCTGTTGGCAACTGCTATGTCGCTGAAAGATAGACTGCCAGTGGCAGCAACCGGTGGCACAAACACTCCCCTGTCCTGTGGAGATTTGTGCTTGAAATAGTTCAAGATAGACATGTTACGTTAGCTGACATGACTGCAGTGTCCGGGTAGTGGTATGTGCGCGTTAGCCACGAGACTAGCACGTGTTTTCATACTGATCATGTGCAAGGGAAAAATATAGATGTGGAATTTATTTTGTGCGATGGGCTTGTGATCGCACAAAATCGACACATTTTTCTCCCGCACAAATTTCTTCTTTCAGGGTATTATGATAAGTACTCTCAAGAAAAAATTATCGTTATTGTTATTCTGCTTACGCAGTACAATTACTGGATACTAGCCTATGTGCTGCTAGTTCAAAGAAAGAGTAAGGAAGTATAAGAAATAGTAAAACTTTACATCATTATTGCCCTACTTATTGTATTTGTTTATCTTTGGTACAGATATGGAAACAGTGAAGTCAAATCATGTTAGTAGATTCGAAATGAAAACCTAAATTGCTGCATATTTTGTCTTCAGAGTTAATGCCATTAAAATCTAATTGATGGGCGTAGCACAAAAATAACATAATAATAACCGCTCTTGTCAAATTTTGAAGAACTGCAGACCAGAAACTAACATATTCTTAAAGTGGCCTAAACAGGGTGGCTGTTTGGTAATTCAGCAGCTTGCAAACATAACGCAAGTCTGCCTATACACAAGTCATGCTGGCCAAAACTGTCAAAACAAATATCTCTCAAGATGATGGTTAATCAATGTGTGTCATTGCACGACAGCAACAGCAGTACACTACCTTACAATTTCACCCAAACAATAATCAAGGTTGACTTCTTCTGAGATTTCAGAACAAGAAAAGATTTTTGAGACATACACCTGTCCTATTAGAATTCCCGGCTTCACTCTAATTGCATATCAACTTATTCATGGCAGGAATGTTGACCATGTCTGATCATAACTGACCAACAAAAAGTAATACAATTGATACCAGTCTGTCACAACTAACAATCACAATAAAAACAGTACCCTGACATCAGCTCCACACATAATACAACAAACTGACTGATCCAAGATAAAAACATCATCCACGTGTCCCAAACCACCAACAAAACACATCATTGTTTCTACAGTATGAATAGTATAAATATTTGTCTTGGATAGTGACTAAAACAGTAAAGACCAAAACAATCTCTGTAGTAGATCCACTACTCCAAAGTACATTGTCCATTTCTGTTTGTTGAAAGACAATTTTCACATCACACAAGTCTGCAATGAATCCAAATACACATGCTTGACATTACCAAGGGTGAGACTCAAAGTCTACAGCAGATGCAATAAAGCAATTATCCATCCAGTTGGAGTGAATACCTAAAGAAACTGTTGATATTCCACCACAAAAACAAATAGACAAAATCCAAAGTTGAAGTTCACATGTTCTGCAACGAAGAGTCTGCACAAGAATTAAGTTAATCTTGACACTTTGTTGGTGCACCCTTAAAGCCTAGACACTACAACTATCAAACAAGCCAGATAAGTGAATAGCTAAGGTGTACCAAAAAGTGAGAAAAGCTGTAAGGTTCGATTTGTAGCTTAAAACCTAATGTCACTAATGTTGTCTTCAGGCAGGTTAATCAATATGTCAATCAGTGAAATGTCTCCTTTAAAATTTATCAGACACTTCGCACATACCAGGGACAATGACCCTATATTCCATTAAAATGTTAAAGTAAGAATTGAGAACACATAGCTCATATCTCACCTTAAACTAGGAGTGAACCAATTTAGAGATACATACGGATATAATTGTTAGGTTTGCAATCCATTACATCATCCAGATAAACAGTTTCATAGACTGATGAGGAAATTTTAATTATGCTCAAAGTAAACAATTTTTTCTGTTGGTGTGTCTGACTCAAATCAATGGCATCAAATCTGCTGCTTTTTAACACCTCAGGCTTTTAAGCAGTCAGTGAATTGCCCAACCACTTTCCCACTAGCAGATGTCAGACAACATGCAGAATTTAGGAAAGAACTATTCTGTGAGGTTCAATCACTTATCATGTACATGCTGCAGCAGCCTCCCTAACTCAAGTTCAGGAAGACAATGTACCATCCGACTAGTCATTTGTCTCTTTAATACCCCACCTACAAAAGACAACCACAACACAGTCTAAGTTCAGGCATTGCAAGCAGCAGACTGCTTGACATCTGCACCTACTGCAAAAAATGCTGCAAGACCTAGATCAACAAAGTAGAGATGTTGAACTACAGTTGGAATCAAGTCCTCAAAGAGATATGCCTTTTGTTCAAATGAGTTTTGTTCAGCATCGTTTTTGAAATCAAACAGCCCATGCGTTTCAGTCTAGGCGATTCAACCCATGCATAAAATGCAATTGCAGATATCAACTGGAGGGAACTGGTTACTACTTACTGACGTGTCATTTGGGAATGGCCAGTCTGGTAACACACCATAATGCTAATGGTAAACACTTGGGAGTAACAGCCTGAACAAACTCCAAATGTACCATCACAAGAAATCCAGAAACCTATATTTAGAGACAGACAGTACGGCAGATGTATTGTCATCTATGATGCACCCAATGGGTCAAACACTGAGTTAGATGTCAGTATGGCTCACAATTGGAGAGAGACACTCTTGCAGAGCTGCTGATGTGGCGGCATATGTAGTGGAGAAATGCGAGTTAAAGGTTCAAACATTTTGGAGTCTAACGGGCACAAAGTGATGAATGCCTCTACCTCCTTGGACCTTCCAAAGAAGTCAATAGGTGCTAAAGGTCAAAGAAGTAAGGCAGATTTAGAAATACCGTAAAACCAGAAAATTGTGCATACATAATATTGTGCAATTTCGTCCGAAATCACTCCTTCAACTCTATTGTGCGGTTTTAAATTGTGCGATTGGTAGCCATGTACACCCATACAACTGTTTATCACAGATTGTTAATTTCTAGTAAAACAGCAAACATAACACCAGGTCACAGACTGCAATCAATTCCAACTGATCTAAATGCGTTGGCAATGTCAAAATGATGTGCACAATAATCAAATGCATTCAATAACCATTGAGCAGCTAATGATTTCAAAACACTGATTTGCAAACCAACTACCACTGTATCCACTGTGCCTCCACTGGATAAGTGACACAAAACTTTGTCAGAATACCATGCCACAAAACTCTCCTTCATGTGGTCTTTCAAGGGCTTATTCACGCACACCTACCATTATACGTTGTAGTGTGTGGCAGAAAATTGTTTGTGGCATCTACCGTAAAACCAGAAAATCGTGCGGTACATTATATCGTGCGTTTTGTGCGGTCAAACTGACATCGCACAAATTGCATCCGCACAACATAAACCTATTGCGCATGCATGATTATTTAGCACCTGTTACCGAACAGCATCCGTTTCTTCCATGTCAATCCGCAATTTCTTTCAGAGTATTTAGCCTGGTTCACAATACACCATGCGTCGTGTCAACTCACGTCAAAGGAGGCCATTTATGACGCGACACACTGGAATAGGATGACGAGACCCGATGCAAGGTGTATTGTAAACCAGGCTAAATACGCTGAAAGAAATTGCGAATTGACATGGAAGAAACGGATGCTGTTCGGTAACAGGTTCTAAAGAATCATGCATGCGCAATAGGTTTATGTTCTTCGGATGCTATTCGTGCGATCTCAGTTTAACCGCAAAAACGCACAATAGAATGTACCGTACGATTTCTGGTTTTATGGTAGATGCCACAAACAATTTTCTACCACACACTACAAAGTATAACGGTAAGGTAAGTAATCAGAAGATTATAAGCCATTTTCTTAGCAAAGTTAAAAACTACCTTTTTGGTGTGGACATGTAGCAACACATCCATGAATCCATGAACACAACTGCTTAGTCTAGTCTTAATTCATGAGTAATACTTTACTTTTACATTTTGAGTCAAAATTAAGCAATTTGTCTGTCTGTCCTAGTAGTGGGTGACTGCATTGTTTTCAAAGTGTCATAATATTACCATTGTATGTATAAAAGACATATAGTGCTACATTATATGCATAGAACTATGCATGGCGAGTTTCTTTCGGTGTCTAGAGTAAATGTGAGTCATTGGGAACGTGCACTAGACTCTATCTTAACAGATTGTGATCTGTGACGTCTTTAGGCCGATCAAACCTGCCTCCAATCACGCACGAATTTCTATAGGATCTCCACCACATTTAAACTGCCTGTTTCTGAATTGGACGGTATGCACGAAGCGTGTTGTTTATTGCCGAGACGTCAAATAAGGAAAGATATTTTTGTATATATTGCAGTCTTTAAATTTTAATTTGTCTTCTTCAACAAGATATTATCCAACAATCAATAACGCAATCAAAGAATGGAATCTGTAACAGCATATCTTCTACTTTAAGATAATCGCTCTCAGAACAGGATATCTGGGAATCTGGATATAACTCTGAATGAAATTCTTGTCCGGCTGCTAATTAATTCTTCAGAATGGAGTAAAAATGCATGTGAACGAGATACCGGCAATAAGTAACCTAACATTTTTATCGTACTGTATCCTATTGCGTATCGTATTGCATCATATCATATACCTTATCCTATCACTAGCACACTATCCCGTTCTCTGCATGGGCAGATTAGATTATTAGTTGTTAGTAATAAATATATTTTGTATGCATTCATGAAGTGTATCTCATTCACAGCATTGACAGCCACAGACAGAATTCTCATAAAGTCAATTAATTTAACTCTGTATGGAAATTTATGTTGTTGCATGAGTATCCCATTCTGAAAATTTACTAAAGTATGTAGATCTCGTTCATATGCCTCTTTACTCCGTTCTAAAGAATTAATTAGCAGCTGGACAGAATTCTCACAAAGAACTTCGTCCAGAGTTATATCCCATTCAATGATATCCCATTCTGAGAAATTAGCAAAGATCGAGTATCCCAATGTCTGCATATGTATTTGTTGAGTCCCGTTCTAATCTAGCATGAAGTGTATCTGTAACCGAGTGTCCTATTTCAAAAATCCCGTTGATTGGATTATTGACCATGATTGTTAATTATCCCGTTGAAACCATTTCGATAGTCCCGTCGGATGCTAGCAGCATTACTATAAAGACGTTGCTGCCGTTGCGGGGAACAGGTGTATTAAACCTGGCATTCGTTCTACGCGAATGCAGTTAGAACATATGTCCAAGCAGCAGGAACTTGGAAGTCATGCGCAGTTATGTACTCACCCAAACAATCCGTTCCCTGTCTCTAGACCAAGTCACAACTCATCTGACTCTCGCCCTTTCGACTGTCCCGTTGGGCGGCATCACTTCAAAGACGTTGCTGGCATTGCGGGGAACAGGCATAAAAAACGTGGCAGAAGTTCAATTCGCCTACAAGGTCAAATGAAGGGTAGGTGTTTGTCAAGACACAGATGTACGCAAAAAAATCTTTCCTTCCCCGACATGCTCGCAATAAACGACATGTTCAACGCATACTGTCCGATGTGGGGAAAGGGCAGTTTAAATTTGGCGGATATCTGAGATATTCACATGCAAGCAGAGACGGGTTTGAGGCGGATTCGATGGGTAGGAAATCGCGTCTTCACGGGAGAAGTACGGAAGACAACGACAATCTCACTTTTGACATGGATGGATTCGGCATGCACGACCCAAATTTGGTGGAGATCAGACTCGCCTTTCTTGAAGATCCTGCTTTACACACACACACACACACACACCACACACACACACACACACACACCACACACACACACACACACACACCACACACACACACACACACACACACACACACACACACACACACACACACACACACACACACACACACACACACACACACACACACACACACACACACACACACACACACACACACACACACACACACACACACACACACACACACACACACACACACACACACACACACACACACACACACACACACACACACACACACACACACACACACACACACACACACACACACACACACGGCAAATGGATAAGGAGCTGCCGTTCGTTACGGTTATGCCCCCAGCCAGATGGATGGGTTCCTGAGCACTACGCAGGAGCTATGGGCAGTGCTAAGTAATCTCCTGGAGCCTGGTCAGGTACTCGCAGGAGCACCGACTGTGTCGCCATCTGTGGCGTGGGCGCCCAAAGTCCCACCAGAACCCCAGTGGCTGATGGACTTTGTCGCAATCGGGAGCCTTTGCCACCCCAGTCAATGACCAGGTACTCATTTATACTCCTGAGTCAAGAGAGGCAATTGTATGTGAGTTCCGTGCCAAGGAAATTATGCCATAACTCGCCATCACTGTGACTTAAACCTGCATGTATACACTGGTCCCAGATGTATACACTGCATAAGATAACTCTCTAACTAACTGAGCTATCGCACCACACACACACACACACACACACACACACACACACACACACACACACACACACACACACACACACACACACACACACACACACACACACACGTGCGTGCACACACACACACAGAGGGATGGCACCGATAGTTAATATTAATCCTGATTTTCACTTTGGGACAGCATAGCTCTGAAATGCTTACATAAATGCCACAATTCTTATATTATCTTGCGTGGCTATGCAGTGGCCATGGCCTTTGACTATTCCTTTGGCACTACCACGTTGGGACGACGTTCTTACTACGAAATCTGACACGCCATTTGCTATACCCTTCTCTGCGTGTGACATACTGCCAACTTGCCAGTTTCGTGGGATCTTCGTCGTTCTCGAAGCCGCTCACAGGATCTGAGCTTCTTCATTCATTCCATACGACTTGAAACACTCGACGATCTAGCCTATTCATGAAACTTGAGTGTCGATCGACTTGCCAGTTTGTACATTCGTTTTGCTTACGGGATTTTCGTGTCGCTCACAGGATCTTCGCTTTCCCATTGTTGAGTAGCAGCATTAACACAACAGTCTAAGGAATTAATTCTCAAATATACTATGAGTTGTAACAATGCATGTGTTTCTATACAAAAAAGAACATGAACAAGAATACAAAAATATTTATGCAATAAATAAAAACAAAGCAAGTATAGCTAGGTGAAAAAATAAAAATAGGGGTTGAAACTTTCTCAGACAAGTACTCATACTTTACATCTGAAACCAATCTCCCATGATTGAATTCCTACTTCACTCCTATCCAAGCAGCCACCTTGAAAGCAAACAGAGTGAAGTAGGGATTTAATTGTGGGAGATTGGTTTCAGATGTAAAGTATGAGTAGTTACTTGTCTGCGAAAAGTTTCGACCCCTATTTCTTCAAGCACTAGCTTAAAGTACGCAGCCATCCCTGCTTTGATTTTTATTTATTACATAAATATTTTGTATTCTTGTATATATAGATATCTTGCATATCGTATGTAGGGATTGACCAGGTTGTGTGGGCGTGGTCATATTTTAAACCTCCCGAAATCACCTTAAGTTAAAACGATGCTAAATATCTTCAAAACGACACATAGAAAACCTTACAAGTTCAACTACGCTTGACTACTTCTGAATTGATCTCAGCTTGTCTTCAGAACTAGAAAAACGCTCGTCAATTTTGGAGTTTTTGCCGGATTTTGTCTTCTTTCTTCTTCTTCTTCTTCTTCTTCTTCTTCTTCTTCTTCTTCTTCTTCTCCTTCGTCACGTATAACTCCTTGACTAAGGCATATCTAAAGCTAAAACTTTGGGAAACAACGTAGAATAAGCCGACCTGTATTCTTTTTGATGATAGAAAAGAAACACCTAAGAAAAAAGATTTCTAGAATGGATTTGAACCTGCTACCCTACTTACGTTCAACAGCAATTGCTGTAAGCAATTGTTAGCAAACAATAACCAGGCAGCCAATCACAAGCTCTTGCTACGCTACAAGAAGCAGTCTAGGGTACACGTGTACAAACAGGCGAAAAGAATTCTTGACACGTTTCGTGGTTGAAAAACCTGAAAGCCTACAGTTAGCTAATTAGACAAAGAATCACGCTCTTGAACCGCACAAGCAAACGCAAAAGGTGCACGTAATTAATTAGAAGTGACGTTGAAAGTCAACACAATTGAAAACGCAATATACCTCTCCTTGCCGTAGTTGGAACACCAACGTCTTCAAGTATTTGAATTATGGCAAAAGCAAATAAATTTGGCTCGCTTCCATCACAAATGTTGACTTTGCAGCGTTCAGAATGTAATGTTTGTTATGAGCTTAGAGGTGTGGCCTACGATAAAAATTTTGCAGTTGTCTAATGCTAACGGATTATATTTAAGACCGAACTCCCGCATATCGAAAACCTCGTACTGTGTACAAGGCGGCTGCGTGTAGAAGTCGAGCTTTTGTTCAAGAGGCACACGCATACACACGCTCAGTCACGTGCAAGTTGCGTAAATGTTGGCGTGTGTGTGTGTGTGTGTGTGTGTGTGTGTGTGTGTGTGTGTGTGTGTGTGTGTGTGTCTGTGTGTAGCGTTCAATGACACCTGGCCAACAAAGAAAAGACCGACGCTGCTGAAACAAGCATTTTGATTCTCATAGTAGTCTATCTAACTTAACGAATCTTGAGTTTTCAATTTAAGTGGTCTAAATAACAAACTCTTTAACATTCTGTAACGTGATGCATGACCATCAACGAAAATGTGAGCTTGCTTTGTTGCCCACACCAAGAACTTTAGTTGTTTAAATGATAATAATCATGCCCCACTGGACACAAATTTCAAAATTATGCAATCATGCATTTAGAAATTGTTGTAGACAACCAGGAGATCAAGCAGTTAATCATCTGCATAAATTCCTTCTCCAATCTCGACTTTTTGCATGAGATCGAAATATTTTGCAGTACACACACACACACACACACACACACACACACACACACACACACACACACACACACACACACACACACACACACACACACAAAATGGACAAATGTTAAGCCCTCCACGTCTTTCGACGTCAACCTTGAGGTCAGTTGCGGAGATAGCTCCCCCTGCCTCTAGAGACAGGGCCTCCATGCGCTACGTGGAGTCTTGGGGCCAGCGCTACAATCCACCTGGAGCTTGGCCAGAGTCATCTAGGGGCACTGAGAATGGCACAGCTCTGGGACTGGACACCAAGGCCTACAAGTACCCGTCTGCTGCATGATGTTGCTGCCAAGCCAGCGGTCATGTCCACCCCAGTCAATGACCAGGTACTCATTTATACTCCTGAGTCAAGACAAGCAAGTGTGGGTGAGTTTCTTGCTCAAGGAAACTGCGACAGTATTGCCTCCACCAGGATCAAACCTTCAACCCTCATCACGGAATACAAGATCCCCGATGTCATCACCAAACACACACACGCACACACAGACACACACACACACACACAGACACACAGACACACACTCACACACACACACACACACACACACACACACACACACACACACACACACACACACACACACACAGGCACACACACACACACACACACACACAGGCACACACACACACACACACACACACACACAGACACAGACACAGACACACATAAAAATCCCTAAATGTCAGGAGCTGCCTCTCAGAGATCATGCCCCCCAGCTGTTAAGCTGGGCCCTGTGCACTACTCAGGGAACTCTGGGCCGGCACTAGCAAATTCCTGGAGCTGGGCCAGGCACTCGCAGGAGCACTGACTTGTGAAGCCGACTGTGGTGTGAGCACCCGAAGTCTCACAAGGACCCCAGTGGCTGATGTCACGTCACAGCCGATGGCCGCTTAGGACCCCAGTCAATGACCAGGTACTCATTTATACTCCTGAGTCGAGAGAAGCAAATGTGTGTCAGTTTCTTGCTTAAGGAAGTTATGCAATAGCTCGCCATCACTGTGACTTGAACCTGCAATCATGCAAGGTCCCGGATGTTTTCATTCTCCAAACGCACTCTCTAACCAGTTGAGTTATAACACCACACACACACACACACACACACACACACACACACACACACACACACACACACACACACACACAACATGCACGAATGCTGGTAGCTTTGAAGCGAGTAGAACACAGTTTCATACTTACTAGTGGTATTATTGCAACTAAATGTAACGTCTGATTCAAACCACCTATACACAAACACTGCATAGCTCTTAGCATATTTTGCAAGTACACTGTAAACCTAAGATCCACAAGCTCGAGATATGAGACTATACATGTATACCAAGTATGATTTAGGAAATGTGTATTTTCGTTACGCTATAGAATCTTTGTTTAATTAATAAAGTAGGCTGTGCTTTCACACTCCTAAAAACTTACCAAACTAGAAATTTAAAATTTTTTTCTCTGAAGATGTAGGGATTGTATAAAAAGTAATAGAAACAAGATTTAGATAATATGTTCTAATCTGCCCATGCAGAGAACAGGATGATGAGCTAGTTCCATTATAAACTACAACATTCAGTTACTCAGTAAAACAACTCTTGCAAACAGAGCATGCTACATTATCTAGCCAAGCATTAACAGTACACTCACAACTCACCTGTCCACTCTTCAAACCAACAAGTAACCCTTCTCTTCCTGGTGGTCCACCAGTCACTTTGATGTATTTGATTGGAGCCTCTAAATTCCATTCTCTACATAACAGTAATACAACAATAACAGAAGACAAATGTCAAAAATCAACTCAAGTCAAGACACCTCTCTTTAACACCAGCAAATGTCAAACACTGCAACACCCGCTCCTTCACAAAGTAAACAACCAAAAAGTTACAAAACATCTCAAACCTGTTTAAACCAACAGCTGTTACCGCATGCTAAACAATAATTGACTTAATCATTAGCATTAGTAGCACCCAATAACTGTACTTCTTATATAAAGTCCCCACCTGACAGAGCACAACATGGCGCGAACAAACAACAAGAAGACTGCAATCTGTTTTTCTGAAGATCTTCTCCTAGACACAATGTATCGTCTCCATTTGTTTAATGCATGTCACAATCTACACTTTCCTACTTTCACTTTGTAATGTCTTGTTTCAGGATTTTCTATCTGATCTGCCAGTTCATAAATTATAATCTTATCAGGAAGCTGAACCTTCATGATCACAAACAAGTTGCATCATAACTGCAAGTACAATTAATTTTCTAAAATTTCTGACTCACGGCAAGACGATCTTTGCAGATAGCAACTTTCTTGATCATTTCACGACAATGAATACGAACTAGAAAGATCTTAACAAGTAAAACAGATGCAACAAAAACTCATACAAAAATTAGCGTAGAAGTCTTAGTTCAAGATGCTAACAAATAGAGCAATACGACAACCCTGTGACTAAATCAACACACTGTTATAGGATGAGACCCCAGGAAAAAAATGCTATCAATTGCTAAGTTTTAGACAAACATAGCTGCCGAAAAGTAGACGTAGCAAAGCATAAATGTGTGGAGACAATCAAGCAAATTCCAAACAATCCAGTTGCTTGCAGTAGCTAAACAAGGCTGGAACCTATTCTGTTGAGAGAGATTACCAGTGATAGCAATAATACGATTTCAGTGAGCATGTTTCAAAGACTGCAAGAAATGCAGTACAGATAGGTTGCCTTTGGCAGTGGCTCAAACAGTTTTAACTACCAACATGTGCATGTGAAAGAGAGCATCTCCTCTCATAGACAGTTTTGTTCTAAACCCAAGTGTTAACCTATTTAAACGTTGGTGACTAAGAATTTCTAAAGTTGTATAATACACATAACTATTCTGACTGCAATGAAATACTATTAACTTAACCTCTGCAGTATAACACCAATCTGTTAAACATCTCCATAACATAGGAGGCCGTAAGTTGTAAGATATCAGTCCAACTAGTTGTTGTCATTTGACGAGTTTCCAAAAATTTTAGGTCCTCGAAAATTTTAGTTTTAGGATGTTATATTGATATCAATCATGGTGTTTAGTGGTATAATATACCGCCATTTTGGAGCGCACAAGAGGAGAGGACTGGGTACAAGTTTAGTGCAAGCATACAGCGCAGTATTCCATACTTCACAATGACATGCAACCAAGAGTATCCAACACATTACCGCTGAACCAATGGATACGGCATGTTACACTAAACAGAGCTAGGACACACCTTCGGGGAATAGTGATAGCTAATTGAATTAGTGACTAAACGCATACCACTTCTCTTTGTCAAAACAAGGCAGGGTTTCAACCACATATCACATTGCGGAAGTTGTCTGTTTCTTGCTAATAAAATCATATCTACCTATTTCAACCTATACCACTTCCTCACATGCTCTTTGGTCATAAACTTCATGCCTGGAATCCTGAGATGGTTCTTGCATTCCCCATTTCATTATCCGGGATATGAGCAGTTTGTCAACGTATGCTTGGCGTAATAATTTACTACGCGTACAGATCATTGTACGACAAATGTCCCAATGCGAGCGTCAACCGCAATGCCCATGTTTCAGCACAGTACAGCTATCCTCCTGCATACTGAAAAGCCATTACAAACTAGCATTGGTCTGCTATAGTTGTCATTTGACGACCTAGATTACAACGCTAGTCGTCAGTTGACGACTTGACGACCTATTTTTTGAGCCCTGGATATTACAATATGTGCAAACTTGTCAATGTGTAAATGTTGGAAAGACACAATGGATGTAAAGTTACTCACCTCGACCTTGAGTGGTTAAGTGTTGTACCACAACATCAGTTAGACTGTCACGGAATGCATATCTGACAACAAAACAACAACAACAATAACACACACACACACAAACAAAGGTGTGTTGATATCATACAAGATGAAATATTGGGAAGAAATTCATTTTGGCAAAGTGGCAGCTTTATGAGTAGGTGCTATCATGGTGATATACATGTACATGTACCTCAAGCTCAGACAAAGACTCAGAATTACTTCCAATGAACGTAGACTATCCTACAAGAAAACCATACACATAAAAAATATAACAGCTACTTGAAGACAGACAAAGCCAAATTGGAAAGTATGCTGAAACAGGCCTATGTGTGCTAGCTCTTCTCACGCATGAGTGAGATAAATGGCAAATATCAAACATTCAGGATATGAAAGTCAAGTAAAGAGCCAAACTAAATTCCCATCAATATTTCATCCTATACAATACTACTACTAGGGTGTTGAGCATTGCTATGAAGGACATGCTGCACCTGTCTTTGTACAACCCGTGAACCGTATTGGCTGAAAGCTCGTACAATGTCATCGTGCCATCTTGACAGGCGGCTACCTGCAGACATTACATCACATCACATCACACAGCAAACAACAAGTTACATGTTAATTATAATCTGACTAACACCTCCCTTCCTCCTCCTCCTGCATCGCTGCTGTAATAAAGAAAGGTCACACTACCTCTCGAATGGGAACAAGAACTAAACCTAGCTTGTATTAGTCAGAAAGACACTTGTGAACTGTATATCTGCCTCGGCTCAAAACCATCGTTTCAAAGAGTACATCGTATTGCACCTCGCTGTTGGTGTGTTCTGCATTACATTTTTGTGACATTTCTATCACTGTCTTGTCGGAGCATAAGCACTGTTGACATTGTATTCGCAGAGTAGGTTGTTCTGATCTTGCCGACTCAAGAGCTGTACAGTAAGCATGATGCCATGCAGTTCTGGAACTGTTTGCTACATCAAACCATTTGTCCTCAGGAATCCCCAAATTCGTTAGGTCTTCCCGAATGACATCTTTCCAACTCTTTCTTGGCCCACCCTGTGGTCACTGTTGAGGTAGCCAGCTGAAAAGGCATATCTTTGGGAACTGCTGATTTGGCGTTCTGGCAAGATGGCCAAGCCACTCTAATCGGCATTTAAGCCCTGTCCACACTAGACCAGAATGAATCGCGATCGGATTGAGATAGCAAGTGTCCACACTGCACTTTGAAAACGCTACCTCTGCCTCATTTTCAATATCACTTGACTGACGACTGACGTGTATGTGTAGCTTCTTTGCTTGTGGAAAGCTTTGATACAGCGACGTAACGTGAGTGAGAACAAAGATGAGTGAGGAGTGTTAGATGTTCCGACTACACGCATAGCGTATGTGAAGGTAACGCCAACTATTTCTAATTGGATTCAACCGATCGCGATTGAAACCACCTTGCGATGTGGGTTGGATTTATCGCTATCAGATTGCAATCGGATCACAATCCAGTTGCCAGTGTGGACAGGCCTTAAGTCACTTTTTGTGTTATAGTTTCAAGGTCTCCCCATCGCTGTCTGATTAGTACTGTAGCTTCAATCAATGACAGATGTTTGGACCATTGCTCTTTGGTGGAGATTCCAAGTGAAATTTGCATGCATCTATGATGAAATGTATTCAGCTTCTGTAGATGACACTTATGAGAAACCCAAGTCTCTGATTCACACACGAGTACAGCCAATATACACAAGCTTGGTATATAAGTACTTTGGTTTTAACAGTCGGATTTCGGTCAACCAAAAAAAGCTTTGTGCAAAGCTCCAAACGCTCCAGATGTTGTGCAATTCATTTTTCCACTTCAAGGTCTAACCTCCCACATGAAAAGATGGTGGAACCAAGATATCGAAAATTCTTTACCGATTCAATCACGCTGTTCTCCAAAAGAACGGGCATTCTGACATCATCTCTAACGTCTCTACCGGTCACCAACTCTCCTCTCTCTCTCTCTCACACACACACACACACACACACACGCGCACACACACACACACACACACACACACACACACACACACTCCTCCTCCTGTATTGCTTCCGTCTAAATGAGCATGCTACCCCTTCAGGGGACAAACACAAGTCACAAAAAAGTTTCCCCATGCATATCAATGCAGTTGTGTACTGCATGGCCTCTTTTGCTTCGAAAATACTTCTTGCAGGTCTGGCATTCAATGGCTCCTTTTTGCTGATGTATAGGTTTTTCTCTTTCAGCAATGTATTTGTGTCTCTTCAAGTCACTAATGCATCTGAAGCCTCTGAGGCAGTCATGACAGACAACAGTTTGTAAATCAACATTGCCAGATGACACTTGACTAGACTCTAGACAGGCATGGTAATGGTCTTTCCAGGCAGATCTTGATCTATTTGCTACGTCATACCAACAGCTTTCTGGAATCTTCAGATCATTTACGTCTTTCCTAATTATGTCTTTCTAGCATTTCTTAGGGCCACCTTGTGGACGTTTTTCTGACAACCACCCAAAGAAGCACATCTTGGGAATTCGATGGCTGGGCGTTCGAGTCAAATGCCCTAACCATTGCATACGTCGTCTTATAAGTTTGATGTTTATAGTGTCAGGATCTCCCCATCTTTGTCTTATTGTTTTATTTGAGATATGATTTTACCACTGTGTTGTGATAGAGATTCCAAGACACACCTGAAGACATCTATTATGAAAAGAGTTCAATTTCTGAAAATGTTTCTTCAAAGGGGTCCACGATTCACAGCCATATAATAGTGTAGAGAGCACACAAGCAGTGTATACTTTGCGTTTTTAATGTAGTCAGATTTTTATCCTCAAACACAGCTTTACGTAAAGCTCCAAATGTCTTGGATGCTTTCATAATTCTGTAATCGACATCCAAGTCTAATTTCCCTGAAGCTTCAATTGTGGATCCAAGATATATGAAACCTCGCACAGATTCAATGTCACCATGTTCAGTATGTATGGGACTGCAATCTTTGGAACATGCCTCCCTACCTGCAGCCATCACCTTAGTTAGTTTTCAGAATACTCGGTGATAAACCAAAATCTTGACTTGTTTCAATATATTCAGTCACTGCTCTCATCGCCCTTGATCTCGTAATTGACAGCAGGGCAGCAGCATCCGCATATTGACAGTCAGTTAGCAGCATTTCAGTAGAATTGCGTGTGTATCTCTGAAATAGCTTTTTGTCATACTTGTAATTGATCATGACGCCAGGGTTGCCACAGTTCTTTTGCTGAAAATTCGTAGCCAAATGCTGATAGTGGCACGTCCACCTGATCCTGTTGAGATCACGCACACTCCAGAATTGCGTCAGACGTCAGCTGTTGGATGTCTAGTAGAGTCCTGCTTGAGATTCTGAGAATGCTCGAATTTCTATGAAGCATTGGAATAGCTTATAGGTGTTGTGTTATAGAGCCAAAGCCACCAAGAGATTCCCTTTCAGAGAATTTTCTTATATTTTCTTGTAAATTTGCCGGCTACTCTTGCAGTGTTCTAGCCTAGCAATCGCCTCATTTCTGCAGTTGGACAAAAGTCCAAATTAGTTGTGCTCCCTTTATTACACTTTATGGTTAAAAGGCTACTTAACAGCGTAGCGGCCATTCAACTTCAATATTCTTATTTTTCTCTCTCCCTGAAGCGCAGAAAAGTGGCTCTCTACGACTACTCCTGCATGTGGAATACAAGCAGAGCTTTAGCCAACGTTGCCAACACTGGGTAGAGTTTGACCGTTGTGACCAGACATTTGGCTTACTTTATACCAATATTCTTCGACCATCAAATCCCTCAAAATTTGTGTGATCAGAAGCTATCTGATAAATCTGCCACTCCCTTTGAATCTTTGTCAGCTGTGATGTCGGAACAACTGATCGAAATCTTGACGCTACTGCGTAGATATTGGAGGCAGTTTGGCATTTTCCAGATCTGGGATTAAGCATGTTCAACCATTGCAAAACTGGACAACTCAACGACAGTCGAGAACGCAACTGACGCGAGGCTTCTAAATAAAACCAGCGATATCCGTTCAGAAACTCAAGCTTTCTTGGCGTAGATCGTAGTCGATCAATGGCTGCACGGCAGTCAGCACTGAGGACAATATTCTCAGCTGCTATCCAGTTTTTGGAATCGTCTAAGTCAATGGCTAAGCTGACTTCTAAACTAGCCTCTGCTAGAAAAGACAACTTGAGACAATTTAATAACATAATCTCAGAAACTCAATTAGGCAGTCATGCAACTTGTGAATCAAAACATTATCTGACTGAAATTCTGTGTTCAGTTTTGTGAAATGTTCTAACACCTTCTTCAGAAATTGTAGAAACAGTTTAGTAGTTTTCTCGTTCATGAGCTCAACTGAGTGTTTGACGTTGTCAAGATGGCATACATTAGCGTCTGCAGAAAAGCACATCAAAATTGCATCCCACTACTCAATGGTACACAAAACGCACTGATGGAAACTGAGCCAGCAAGTCAACGCAGGCTTATGAACTTATGCAGAGGCACACCGAGAGAAACTTGTACTTGCCTTAAGGCAGCACACTGTTTTGACCTGTGTTAAAAATATGCAGTCTGACGCTATCTGAAAAGACTTTGCAAGCTGCGGATGCACACAGATGAAGTTGGTGGCAAATACAGTGCAAAAAAAACAGATAGGGTTTCTTTTCAAGCAGTCTTGTCAGCACAGAATTTTTCTTACCACAAATGACATTTGCGCGGTTTGAAGCGTATCAAATTAGGTTTTCCCAAGGAATACCGTCTTGTTCCAACTTTGCATACACAACAGAAAATATACGTTCTGCAGTCAGTGAGTTCACCTCCTCTACTCTCAGCAGCATAGACCAAACCTCTCCTGACACAGTATCTCACACTCTAACTGATATGGCTACTTGTTCACGAACACTAATATCCATTGCTTCATCTAGAACTAAGAAAAAACAGCTGCTTTGCGTGAGAGAAACAAGTTGGTATCGCATTGCGTCTGCAACAGAATAGATACCAGCTGTCATCTTGTCCTTGCTGCCTGCATCTTTGACAAGATTTTTGAATAAGGTGCAATGCTACGCAGAAGAGGAATTATATGATCAGCAGTCGCCACTGGCACATTGTGTTCAGCCAAGAAAATGATAGCTTAAAAAATTTCCATTTGTGGCTGCAACTGACAGAAAAGACTGCTTCTTGGGAAGAAATGACTCTTGAAGGTCACGGCAAATACCGCCCTCTCTCTGCCTTTTACACGATATGTGTTCTGAAGATAGTGCATGATTACGTAATTGCCGTAGGCCACCACTTTCATACCTAAGCTCCTTGTTGCATAGAGTGCATGTCGCCATGGAAGGCTGACGTCTCGATTGTCTAAGCCACCCGACACAGTCTGCGTTTGACTCCCACTCTTTCCTGTATTTTTGAGTCCAGCGATACCTCTTTGCTAAAGGTTCAGGATCTTGAGTCACTTTCCCCATTGCTCAGTACTGTATGATCGTCCACAAAAGAAGCTAATGCTAGTCTTCACACATCCGGGTTTGTTAGCGCATCCGGGTTTGTAAAAGCATCTGGATTTGTGAACGCATCCGGGTTTAGTTTGAGACGCGTATGACAAAAGACCATCAGAATGTGGTGAACATGATGCTCGATCACAAAACTATGATCAGAAAACATTCTGCAAGGAATAACAACACCTACACAAAGTTTGGAGGTGCTGTGTTCGTGAGATAGTCAGGACCTAGTCGACAATCTATTAATTCGTAGGCCAACCTGTAAATTTCATAGTCGGTTTTTTGCACCAAAAATTCGTAGGCTACAAATTTATTCGTAGGTGTGGCAACCCTGTGACACCTACACTAGGAGCCTGTACACTTGTACTCCCGCATTCCATTACAAAACACGTGCATATATTAAAAGCACAGGAGCCATGTATTAGCCTTGCTGTCACTGATTGGCTCTAGCAAGGTTCCATTTAGTTTGAATTGAGCCGTCATTCCGTCATGGAATGATCTGATGATGTCAATGGTGTAGTCTGGAACTCTGAGCTTCTTTATGTTAACCACATGGCTGAGCGTGGAACAGAGTCATACGCCTTTTAGTAGATCTGCAAAAAACTGAAGAATGATTTTGCGTTATGTTCCCACAACTTTCAAGAAGTTGACACACTGTGAAAATCATATCTGTGCAGCTCCTTGAGCCTCTGAAACCACACTGTGACTCTGGTAGTACCTCATCAGCAAGATTTTGTAATCTTGTTCAAATGATGGAGGCTACAACTTTTCCAGCCATGTCCAGCAGGGCAATGCCTCTCCAATTGTCACAGCTTGTGAGATTGCCTCTCTTTGGTATAGGAACCAACACAGCATTTGCCCAATCTTTACGAACAGATTTCTTTTTCCACACTGAGTAAACTAAATCAAGTAAATGAGTCAAGAAAAAGTCATCAGCACAAGCAACATTCATCATTTCTGGCAGAATTCCTGAACTTCCTGCCGACTTTCCATTTTTAGACTATTCACTGCCGATTTCAGATCTTC
The DNA here is from genome assembly GCF_963422355.1 of Corticium candelabrum. Lineage (NCBI taxonomy): Eukaryota > Metazoa > Porifera > Homoscleromorpha > Homosclerophorida > Plakinidae > Corticium > Corticium candelabrum. The sequence goes on from NC_085106.1 coordinate 5,588,806, forward strand.
ACTAGATGGCAGGTCATCAAATTCAGATCAATATGGTCTCTGTTCAATTTTTTCCAATTCGGCAGCGTCAAAGCTACTTACGACATTCAATACTTTGTAAAATGGTGTCTCCACTGCTGCTGCTGCTGTGCACTGGTCGTGACACATGGACTACCGTCATCATCTGCAACTACTGCAGTTTTCATTGGAGCAAGGCCACTACGACCACGCTGCATTTCTCTTATGCATTTCCACATGTTTCCATCAAACTTCGTTTTGGGGCCTCCACAGCTTTTGCTACAAACCATTTGTTCTTTGCTGTTCGAATTGCCAACTGTGCCTTTCTATGAGCCTCTGCAAACATGCAATGATCCAAAGCATTGCTTGTACCAAGCCATCTAATGTGCAAATTGTTTCTCTTTTGAAGTAAGGGCTCAAGAACTTCCGTGTTGTCTCTAAACCAGTCAGGGTGTTTCCTCTGTTCATTACCAAGAACAGACGTGGCTGTTTCAACTAGTGCAGATTTCATTAGTGATCATTTTCCTTCCACAGTCTCAGTGTTTGCCCAGTCTTGGCTGAGTCTAGCACAAGCTTGATTTTGAAAATCATCTCTGACTGAATTTTGACCTTCGTCATCTGTTCGACTTGTACGCAGTCTAGGCTGCAAATCTGTGCTGGTGTTGTACTCTTGGTCTAGAACGATGGTTAGCCTTCCTTTTTAGCATTTTGAACTATATTTAAAGAAGTTGGTGATCAGAGCCACATTTGCGCCTTGTCTACCTGTTGCATTCAAACAGCCCTTTGGATCTGTTTGTCTGGTTATTGCAAAATCAATGCAATGCCATTGTTTTGTCCCAGAATGTTGCCAAGTTTGTTAGTAGATGTCACGCTACTGAAACCAAGTGTTACAAATTGTTGCTGAATTTAAGGAAAGAAAGAAGAGAGCAGATCTTTTCCTGCGTCATTTCCCTTACCAAGCCCATAAGGGCCCAGTACACCATACCATTGATCTAAGCATCTGGATCCAACACGTGCATTGAAGTCACCTAACAATAGGTATGGCTCTCTAGATGGCACTTCATTGAGAGCATGCTGGAGGTTATCGTAGGATTACTTTCATCAGCTTCAGAAGATGTACTTTTATAAGCTTCAGATTTAGAAAACGTTGGTGCATAGCATGAAATAACATGGATACGATCAGATACTCACTTGCCTGTAACTAGAAGTGCCTTCACCAAACTTGAACCACAACCTTTCCATTGCTCTCCCCCTAATTTCCAGGCATCTACATCTGGACCAGAAATTACCAGTGCAACACCTTCACGTCTCCAATGTGATTAACATCCTGTGTTGGCCTGCCAGCTGTCAAAACAATCCTTTGTTTATCCTGTAAGCGGCACTCCCAAACCACCATGTCTCCTGCAAAGCCGCAACGTTAATATTGTATCTGTCTAATTCTCTTACTACAAGGTCTATTTTCCTCTCCTCAACAACAGTTGTTTTAGCACACACACAGTTTCCGGGGCCTGTCAACGCCAACGAGCAACCTGATATTCCATGAAGGAACATACCAAAAGAGAATCCTCTTTCGTTACTTCATCAATGTTCTTTGTGCAGGAAATCAACCCTGAGAGACCTGCAAGTTCTCCGCAGGTAAACAAGTGAGAGACAGCACAAGTGACGCCATCCTACGACATCCCCAATCTTGCAGCCAAGCTTTTTCACTTGCTGGTGTGGCGAGTTACTCAAAAGATAGAAATATGATAAGCAATGAAACCATAGAGAATCGGGAAATGGTAGGCAACCACGAAGCAATTCAAACTCCGGGTGCCGCAATTTACATCCGGACACACACACACACACACACACACACACACACACACACACACACACACACACACACACACACACACCAGAGTATGACAAATCGGTTGCCCGGGACTCAAGACAACCAAAAATATGTCCGGGCAACTGAAACGGCAAACTATGGTTGTCCAGAGACAACTAGCTGACAGCTACCCTACCTACCAGCTTGACTTTTCCTTCCTGAGCAAGCATGCTGTCATTGTTATATCACTGATGTTAATTAGCAGCTCACTGTAGAGAGGTACTTTAATTAAAGTAAAGGGACCATGGTTAGTAAACTTACTTATAGATAAGTCTACCGTTTTGCAGATCTACTGACAGCATCTAGGTGTCATAGATGACAGATCAGAATATCTGTGAGTCTTTTCCTAATTAATTACTGCCAGATTGGACATGCTACTTCATGCATTTACGCTTGGGCACGCTTGCTTGTAACATAGAAATATCCAAAACTAAAACTGCACACAAGCATCCTATCTTTATCCGGGTTACTCTATTCTTTAATTAAGACAATGGCTGCAAATCCTAAATCATGATGGACAGGATTTCAGCTATTGTTGCAGAGTCCTGTTTATCTTCACCCTTCTGATGGCCCTGCAAATCATTTGCCCCTCTGTGTCCAATGAGATGAAAACTGCCAGTTTAGAGCGGCAAGTCTGCTTCTCACAGGTTGTCTGTCTGTCTGTCTGTCTGGCAATACACATATTTCTTATACAAGACTAATATGATTATTACAGTCTACAATACACTAAAAACCAGCAAGTTCTAAGGCAAATTGTAGCCTCACAAGCCAGGCTCTTCCGTGCAGTCTCTAAGCTAAACGTATGTGACTCACACGAGAAGGAGGAGATTTTTCCAGAATTGCTCCAGCACGAGAAGAGCCTGGTCACTTCGAGAACGTCATAGTGACACGGGACCCCGGATCCAGTTTCATAGCTTGGATAAGGCTAATTCGATTTCCTAAAGAGCTCGTTAATGTAATTGCGTTTGATACATGAAGCAAAGAAAAAGCCTCCACAGAGAGCGCTTGAACACGAAAGCCACTGAAGCTGTTGATGGACAAAGTGCAGGTGAATAATGAGCACAGGAATGGCCTACATGGGACTGGTCCGCTGAACCTATACTCTCCAGCAACGTTTCTTTCTACTCAACTCATCTGTGCAGGGAATGTGACACAAAACCCATCTAACCCAACATGTGTTATGCATGGGTTTTGTGGATCGAGTTTGTAAAACCCATAGAAAACACAACATGAAACATTCCAAACACATAACATGGGTTTTAGTCGACGCATGCGCAGCTGGTTATTGCTGCATGAGACAGACAGAACAGCTACAATTCGTAGACATTTGTAGTTTGTACTCGCCTAGTCTAAGTACTATTTAGTGGAGCTCTGTAGACCGCGTATATACCTACGCTTATACGAAACACAGGAAATACGGGATTCTAGCTAAACACCCATATTCCCTGTGTTTCGTGCAGGTTTGCTCAAATTGAAACCGACGTAGTAGTGTTCACCACTCTTGCGTGTCTACTCTGACATCTACAGCCTCTGGGGGAAATGGTGTGAGAACTGCCGACCCTGTTTCACTCAACGGTTCATCAAAGCAGCGGCATACAGCTTGTTGACCTCTCCAGACGGGAACAGAGTCCACGTCATGATCAGATTGGCGTCTATTGCTAACGCAGTCTATCTGACAGTAATTTCGACTCAGCAAGCAGCTCTTTTGTACAATATTGGCTCTCCTCATGGTGAACTGAAACATCTAGGCGTGGAAAAACAGCAGTGCAGTAGACCTACCATGTTCAGGAAGTGTAGAGTCGACTTGTAGTTACATGCGTTATGTACTACGTACGACTTGTTTCAATGCACGGTCTCTGATTGCTACATATATACACTAACCGCATACAATGAGTACATTTCTCAAACTGCCACACTGCAGATCTAGATTTGTCGGTGTACTGTTGGCAAAACTCAATGCTGAAAGGAGTCGCGACACTGCAGAATATTACATGGCTGAGCTGTCTAGATACGTACTAGAAGTGAACGATGATGACAACTACGTACTTCGCGCAAAAGTAAGTGCGTGAAGCGATGTCGCGTGTTACTCAACTCTCATACCTACATACTTAACTAATCGAATTAGCCTTATCCAAGCTATAAAACCGGATCCAGGGTCTCACGTCACTATGATGTTCTCGAAAGTGACCAGGCTCTTCTCACACTGGAGCAATTCCGGAAAAAGCTCCGGCTCCTCATGTGATTCACGTGTGTTTAGCTCAGTGACTGCGCGGAAGAGCCTGGCTTGCGAGGATAGGCAAATTGGACCCAAGAGGTCCCTAACTATGATTAAGAGTCAAACAGCTGACAATAAGCTAACAGAGTTACGAATGGCACCAACTGAGTCACCACTACACTGCACTCTGCTCATTTTCTACAGTAATACTCTTGCAATGCATTGCATCATACAATCGAGTCGTCCAGTAATTTTTGAACTTGTCTTGTCTGCACTCAGTTGTCTGTCTGTCTGTCAGCCTGTCTGCATTTTTGTCTGTCTGTCTGTCTGTCTGTCTGTCAATACATATATTTCCATTACAATGAAGTTTCCATCAAACTCTAAAAGCAAAACTAATGTCCACTACATAATAATTACTACATAATAATTACTACATAATACATTAGCCCCATATGGGATAAAACATAGAAAAAGCTACTTAACTACAAGTTGTGCAAAGTGCTGTCTGTCTGTCTGTCTGTCTGTCTGTCTGTCTAAATGTCTGTCTGTCTGTCTGTCAATGCGTCTTTTATACATTAAATGTTAACACATCAATGCTAATACATGTGATAAATTGTAAAAGATTTGTGTCCACTGTTTGTCTGTCTGTTTGTTAGCTGTATTGCCTGTCTGTAAAAACATATATTTTCATAAATCAACTCTAGCACCATAGCAATAGCGGTCATGGATTTAGTGTATGGGATACCAGAGTAATGACTGGGCCACTAAAAATTTCACGTATGCTTACCCGGGGACAACTTAGAGAAGAGACGATTTGTCGTACACTGCACACACACACACACACACACACACACACACACACACACACACACACACACACACACACACACACACACACACACACACACACACACACACACACACACACACACACACACACACACACACACACACACACACACACACAAACCTTCAGGAGCTAATAGCCAGTTGACATAAAATGATGACAGAACAGAAACTCGATTGACTTAGTTCAGTCAAATATAAAAACGTTCTTGCCATGTGTGCAACGCACTTACAGCAAAGTAATGTGGCACTCTGTTGCCATCGAGTCGCACATGAACTCGACATGCCCACACCCACGATTCCATGTCTCCAATTGCACACAATCGTACACCTTCTTTGCTAAACAATGAAACCTGACACAACACAACTCACAATCAACAAACTACATCACCTTGTCATCTCACTAAAAACACTCACCTTCTTGTCTGAGCCTCCAATCAACAAGTATTCCCCACCAGGAAAAAATGAAAGACAACATGGATCAAACCCCAGAGCCTTGTCCTTTCCAATCTACCGACAAAAACATCAGCAAAATACAATTTCTTTCAGTTAAATAGATGAGACAATCAGGAAAGCGAGACAACCTGTCTTCCACCCAACTGATAGAAAGACAACTTCTGTCCCCAATCACCAACTGCTAATATATCATTTGGTTCATCTCTACATGAAACCAAGAACAAAGAACTCAGGCAAACTAAAATTAAGCAAATGTTTAACTGACTTTGATGGATTCCAACTGAGTGTCCATATAGGACTGGATGAACGCTCAATCTTTACTTTCTCATCTCCATTCTAATTATACATAAAAATTGAACTTATGCTAGTGCAACCAATAAAAACTCACAAATTATAAACATACTAGCATATCATCCCGTTCTCCACACGGGCAGATTAGATTATTAGTTGTTAGTAAATTAATTTATCGTTGTGTGCACAGACACAGACACAGACACAGACAGACAGGCAGACAGACAGACAGACAGATACACACACACATACACACACACACACACACACACACACACACACACACACACACACACACACACAGACAGTGTCTGTCTGTCTGTCAAACACATTTATTTGAACATTTTATCTATGATATATTTCCGCAATGCAAATAACTATATATGCTGTCCAACTACTATCAATGTTCGTGAACTAAGCTAAATTCAAAACAAAACTTGAAGAAACTAATAATAACTCTGTCTGTCTGTTTGTCTGTCTGTCTGTCTGTCTGTCTGTCTGTCTGTCTGTCTGTCTGTGTCATCTGTTGTAGCCTTAAGCGTTTGCTGTTGATTTAGAGAAACTCTACTTAAAGACTAGCTTTTTTAAGCTTTTGATGGAAATTTCTTTGGATTTGAAATATATGTATTTGACAGACAGACAAACAGACACAGACAGACAGACAGACACAGACAAAGACAGACACAGACAGACAGACACAGACACAGACATAGACACCAGACACAGACACAGACAGACAGACAGACTGACAAATGACATTGCCTGTACTGTAGATTGCTCTACCGAGTTTTTCAGCCACTAAGTTGGCTCCGGGTAGTCTGCATTGTTCTCTTTTAAGTGTTACGTGTTTGTTTGTTTTAAAAATCTAGTCCTAGTAAACTCTCGTAGTTACAGAACTTTATATAGTTACCTTGCTAGCATTGTATTATAGATGTATGTTTGAAATAAATGTTATTTGACAGACAGACAGACAGACAGACAGATCTCATTGCTGCTGGAGAAGAACTCGGAATGGGTTGTTTCGAATGCAGATGTGAAGAATGTGTTTAATTCCCTCAGCAGATAACATATGTTACATCAAACCAATTCTGTTTTCCCATCAGTTGCAAAACATGTGTTCCAGATGTACTATGACGTCAGTGCCCTAGTTACCATGCAAGAGGCTATTCAGTTTTATTACAATCAGAAGTTGATGTCCACCAAGGTGACCCTTTAGGTCCGGCTTTGTTTGCGCTGACCATCCATCCATTTCTTGTCAACCTGCAGAATATCTATCCCGAAATCCAAGTTCTTGCATACTTGGACGATGTCTTCTTGATGGGCGCTCCCGCTGATGTGATCAATGCATTCAACTCTGTCTGTTTGCTTCCAGGAGCTGGCCTTGAACATCTCTATCCCAGACTGTCCAGTCCCTGTCAAGTTCAAAGGCATTGCTATTTTGGAATTGCCAATTGGTACAGCAGATTTGTCTCTAGCTATTGCTCTTCATTTGCCGATTCTGGTAACTGTCTGTGTGATCAATTGGTTGCCTTGAATGATGTACAAAGTGCTTCTTTGCTGCTTCGGTACTGTCATGTGCCTTGCCTGAACTATTTAGCCAGAACTGTTTGTCCTAGTCTGCTTTCAGAGGCAGCTGAAATTCACAATCTGCAAACTCGCTCAGTCTTCTCCAATTTGCTATCCTATAGTCATCTCAGTGATTCTGTGTGGTGGCAGGCTTTCTTTGCCCATCCGTCTGGGAGGTTTCGGTCTGTCCTCAGTTAAGTCTGTTTCACCTTGTGCCTTCTTGGCTTCGAGGGTCCAGGCTTTTGTTTGCTTGCCTATACGATTCTCCAATTTGAAGTCATTTATAGACTCCTTTCTTGCAAGTCCATCAGAATTTCCTACAAGTATTGTGTTAAGAAGCCTCATTCCTGCTGCCAGTAAGTTGTCGGATTACTTTCCAGAAAACAACAAGCTCCAAAAGAAGTTATCTTCTGAGTTAGCTGAATCTTCACTCAACAACGTTCTGAAAGTGCCTGTTTCGATGAGGGATGCTGCTCGTTTTTGTTCTCTAACTGGTAAAGGTGCGGGTGCCTGGATTAGTGCAGTTCCTTCCTCTGTATGCTTCGTAATTGACTCTTGCGTATATCGCTTGGTGTGCAAGCTGAGGCTAGGTTTTCCGGTTTATTCATCCGAATGGTTAAGATCATGTGAATGTGGAGCTGCTTTGGATGATACAGAGGTTTGGGCAGATTGTCTCAGGAAGCTTCACTTACCATGCAGAAGGGAACCTAGGCATCGGTATTCCAACTCTGAAGATAGGCCTGATATTGTGTCATTGAATCCATCATCTGGCCTGGGAATTGATCTGCATATCTCGCTGGCACACCCATGGAGTGGCGAGATCTTCCCATCATCTGCTAACATTGACGGTGCAGCGGCAAAATGCAGAGAGGAGAAGAAGAAATTAAAATACAAGGGTCAGAGGCTTCCAGATGGTAAGCAAGTTATCTTGAAGCCGCTTGTACTCAGACATTTCAGTTGATGGAGCGAGAAGGGGGGAAAATTTCTTCAGTCACTCGCTTTGCGTTCACGAGATGGACCTGGTCAGTGCAACACTGCTGAGTTCCTAGACTATTGGAGAAAGAGATTCAGTGTACAAATTGGAACGGTGTTGTGGCCGCGTAATTCAGTGCAAGATGTCATCGTAGTGCTGGAAAATTGCTTGACATACTGTTGTTCGTCTTAGTGTAGTTTAGCCTTAGCGTTTGTTTTGTTTTGTTCTTGTTGTTTGCAGTAGTGCTATATTTGGAACTGTGACTGTTTCTAGTTTTAGTTGTTTTAAGTCCTGGTATATGTTTGTTAGCTTGTCATCGTTGTAATGTTCAATCATTTGAAGAATATAATACCTTTGACAGACAGACAGACAGACAGACAGACAGACAGACAGACAGACAGAAAAAACAAATGACAGACAGACAGACAAACAGATGGCAGACAGACAGACAGACAGACAGACAGACAACAGACAGACAACAGACAGACAGATGACAGCCAGACGACAGCCAGACAGACAACAGACAGACGACAGACATGACAGACAGACAACAGACAGACAGACAGACAGACGACAGACAGACGACAGAAAGACAGACAGACAGACATATGACAGACAGACAACACACAGACAACAGACAGACAGACAACAGACAGACGACAGAAAGACAGACTCAGAGAAGTACATAGATTGAAAACAAGACCTAACCACTTACCAGCAGCTGACAAAAGATACAATAAAGCTTTATCTACACTAGTCTAAAACATGCAACATCAAACATTAACAGGTTTCCAACTAACCTTATTTCTGATGCTAACTGTGCCGTTGAACATGCCTACAGCAAGATATTGACCATCGTTTGTCCAGCTACAACAAGTAATTCGAGATGACACTTTGTGTTTGGCAACAGCTTTTTGTTCAGAATTCCACAGCCCTATAACAACAAAATTCCAGAAGCATAGAGTGCATGTACAAAGTTCAACAAGTATGCAAACAGTGACTAACCAAAATCAGTTGTAGTACAGCTGGCTAAACCATTGGAAGCTGGGTTAAATGCTAAACATTGTATACCTTCTCCATGACTAAATGAAAAATTCACTATTAAACTTTATCAAAGTCACTAGATACAGTCGTGATGACAGCATGCTAACTACAATAATACGTATAATTCTTAAATATACTCAAAATGTGTGTGTGTGTGTGTGTGTGTGTGTGTGTGTGTGTGTGTGTGTGTGTGTGTGTGTGTGTGCGTGTGTGTGTGAGAGAGAGAGAGAGTGGTGCTGTAGCTCAATTGGTTAGAGAGTGCATTTGGAGAATGAAAACATCCAGGACCTTGCAGGGTTGCAGCTTCAAGTCACAGCGATGGCGAGCTATGGCATAATTTCCTTAAGCAAGAAACTCACACACAATTGCTTCTCTCGACTCAGGAGTATAAATGAGTACCTGGTCATTGACTGGGGTGAACATGACCGCTGGCTTGGCAGTAACATCATAGAGCAGACGGGTACTTGTGGGCCTTGGTGTCCAGTCCCAAAGCTACGCCATAGTCAGTGCCCCTGGATGACTCTGACCAAGCTCCAGGTGGATTGTAGCGCTGGCCCTAAGCCTCCACGTAGCGCATGGAGGCCCTGTCTCTAGAGGCAGGGGGAGCTATCGTTGCAACTGACCATAAGGTTGAAATCATTCATGAATGACGTGGAGAGCTTGACATTTGTCCATTGACATTTGTCAGTGTGTGTGTGTGTGTGTGTGTGTGTGTGTGTGTGTGTGTGTGTGTGTGTGTGTGTGTGTGTGTCAGTGTTCTCGCCAGTACCATCATTTTAAGGATTGGGACAAGAAAGGGACGTTGGGGGAGGAAAAAACAGCATTATTATTGACAGTTGGGAACAAAATTGAACAGCTTTAACACATGTAGTGCGGGATGTCTTCCTACAAGATCCATTGTGGATTTACATCTAAGACATTCACCTCTATTGGTTTTGTTGGTCCCAACATTACTTAAAGAGCAATCTCATGACGTAACTTCTTTGAGCGTGGCCTCTTTGTTAGTGTTTGAGGACAATTCCCATTGACCTTTCACACAAGATTTGTGGTTGCAGCAGGTGTTCTACTAAATTACTGTTTATCTTTAATCCCATGCATTCAATTGCCACATACACCTTTGCAGAACTCTTGACAGCTGAATGTATCAATTCACTAAACCGTTATGGTTATAAAAACATAGTGATCCTCTCTCACAAAGCACGCTCATCCTCTCTCACAAAGCACACTTGCAGTTATACAAATTCTCAGAGCTTTTGTAAGGATTTTACACATGATTACGCTAGACTACTAGAAACGTAGCGTCTTAGTTATGGTCAAAAAGGATAAATGGTCAGAAGGCATAGCTATGCCTTAGTATCCCTATACTATTCATTAAATACTATTCATTTCTTAAGTTTGAAGGCAATGTATATGCACAACTTACTCTTAATTAAGTTAAGTCACCTTGTCATTGTAATAATCTAGTGTATTATCTGTCTGTCTGTGTTATGTTTAACAAGGCTATGTCCAATGAGGTTTATTCGACAAGTTCTAAGTGGCAATTGTATTGAATAGCCTAACAATCATGCAATAACTAATATACATGCATCAGATTCTACGTATTACTAAAGAAAAGATAAAGTAAAATTATGATGGTATCACCAAATATGTCAACATTAAACATTTAATGATGTCATTGTTTGACGTAATTATATTTGATGACATCATATTACAAATATTTCAAAATCCTGGCTAGAACACGTGTGTGTGTGTGTGTGTGTGTGTGTGTGTGTGTGTGTGTGTGTGTGTGTGTGTGTGTGTGTGTGTGTGTCGGATGTGTGGTGCTGTAGCTCAATTGGTTAGAGTGCATTCAGAGAATGAAAACATCCGAGACCTTGCAGCAGGGTTGCAGGTTCAAGTCAGTGATGGCGAGCTATGGCATAATTTCCTTAATTAAGCAAGAAACTTACACACAATTGCTTGTCTCGACTCAAGAGTATAAATGAGTACCTGGTCATTGACTGGGGCGGACATGACCGCTGGCTTGGCAGTAACATCATGCAGCAGACGGGTTACTTATGGGCCAGTCCCAGAGCTGCACCATTGTCAGTGCACCTGGATGACTCCGGGCAAGCTCCAGGTGGATCGTAGAGCTGACCCTAAGCCTCCATGTAACGTACGGAGGCCGTGTCTCTAAAGGTAAGGGGAGCTATCGCCGCAACTGACCTTAGGTCGATGTCGAATGACGTGGAGGGCTTAACATTTGTCCAATGATCTATATTTTGTGTTTGTGTGTCAGATGTGACATGGCAGTGGGTCATTGTACATAAGTCTTGGGTCACTATATGCTATCGTCTGGTAGTCTGCCTGACTTCGAACCTCTGAAGTATAGGTGGTATGGGCATTTGGGAGATCACATGTTTCGATCACCTAAAGGTATATGAAAAAAAGTGAAGCATATCTAATGAGGTAAAAATGGCTTGCAGCCTTGACAAGTAAACAAAATCAGATAGCAAGATAGCACATTATGTGAGACCACTGAAGAACAATTGAATAAGTGGACTGCACACTTTACTGGAGTCCCGAATATTAGAAACCATTTTGATATGGTCACCCCAGTGCACATAGAGAACTTGCCACAGCGAGAGGAGACAACTGAACTTGCCAAGCGTCCGTGTTTGGATGAAGTAGAAAAGGCTGTGGAAGCTTTAAAGCTACACAAAGCTGGCGTTACTACTGGTATTTTGCTTGGTAAGTTTGCTAGTTCAGGCTTTAGGCAAGCTCTGTTTGATTTGTTAAGTGACATCTGGCGGGAAGGACGAGTAATCAAAGAATGGACAGACTCAGTTATCTTCCCCATACCAAAGAAAGGACATCTTGAATATTGTGACAACTGGGGTGGGATTAGCCTCCTAGGTGTGGTAGGCAAAGATGTTGCAAAAATACTATAAACTAATAATATCGTTTAGCCAGTTTTGCTGAAAATGATTTCTTAGAATCACAGTGCGGTTTCAGGTCAGATCAACGCTGTGAAGACGTGCTTTTTTGTCAGGTAATGGAAGACTCAACAGCACAACAACAGTAAAGGCTTTGTTGCTTTCATTGACCTCAAAAAAGGCTTATGACTGTGCCTCGAGAAGCAGTTTATATGGTCTTACAAAAGAAAGGTGTGCCATCTGTACTGATTAGCATTAGTACATCATTTCACGATCAAATGTCAGCAATGGTGAGATATGAAGGTGAACTTGGCAAAGAAATTAAAGTGCAAAATGGGTTGAGACAGGGCTGTGTTGTCTCCTACATTATTCAACATTTATGCAGATTGTGTAATAAAAGAATGGAGAGAGGAAATGGGCAATAGAGGAATTAAAGCTACAGTTTGCTGGTGATGTGGGTCTGGTGTTAGACAAAATCAGACGTCGAAACTGCAGTCAATAAATTTGCTAACATTGCTTCAAAGTATGGTTTGACTGCAGATTTTGACAAAACAAAACTAAAGGGTTTTGATCCAACCTCATGGAATGAAGAAACTAGTGATATAGAATGTGCTGGTGACAAAATGCAACATGTGACATCTTTCAATACCTGGGATCAATAGTATCAAATGACATGAAGCTCCACATGGACTTATCAGAGAGACTATCGTTGGCGGGCTGATGCTTTGGAGCTTTAAAAGAAAATATTTTTCATTCTCGTCATAAGAGTTGAAACAAAAAAATGCTTTATTCAGGGCGACAGTGCTTTCAACCTTGTTGTATGGTTCTTCTTCATGGGCAGTGACTAAACGTGACACCTTAAGACTAGTGACCTTTGTAAATCAATGTCAAAGAGTACTGTTAGGGATTATAAATTACAACAACAGTTGGAAAGAAGAATGTCAAATGATATATTCGTCAGATGCTGGGATGTCTGGAAACACCTGCAGAGTCACTAATTGCAAGTAGGCAAAGCTGGTTAGGCCATCTCGAAAGTATGGAAGATCATGCATGGATGGTTATGTTTTCCTCGTCCACCCCATGGAGATCATAATAATAATACTAGATTGCAATAAGTGATAAATTGGTCTCAACTCACCCAAATAGACAACAATGGAGGGACATTTGTACCACAGGAGTTAGATTAATAAAACTCTTGTCCTTCAAATTTGTTTAGCATGTGATAGCAATAACAAATATTCCCCAACTCTACAACAAACGATTATTGAAGCAAGAGTGACGGCTGAAGATAAGCAGAGTAGAGAAAATTCAAAAATTGAGAGGGATTGCATTTCAGGTTATTAAAAAGCAACCATTACAATGTATTAACTGCAAACAAATCTTCAAATCGCAATCTGGAAAGCTCAGACACAACTGTGATAGAGGAAAGTTTCGTCCTACAGAAGAAATAAATGTCGATCATAATCCCAAACAGAATCTCCTACTCTGCTGATAAGTGCTTTTTCAGTTGTAATGCCATCATCTGTATAGATGGGCTGTTGAAGGTTGAAGGAAGGTGTGTGTGTGTGTGTGTGTGTGTGTGTGTGTGTGTGTGTGTGTGTGTGTGTGTGTGTATGTGTGTGCGCATGCGTGCACACACGCGTGTGTGGTGCTATCAGTTTGTTAGAGTTGTTCCATAAAGTGTGTACATCTGAAACCCATTAGGGTTGCAATATTACAGTAATAGCGAGCTATGGCATAGTTTCCTTGGGCAAGAAACTCACACACAATTGCCTCTCTTGACTCAAGAACATAAATGAGTACCTGGACTATCACTGGAGATCCAAGCAACCATAGGCTATGACATACATACATCAGCCACTGGAATTCAGGTGAGACTTCGAGAGCTCACACCCACAGTTGGCTTCAAATGCCGGTGCTCTAGAAAATTGCTAGCACAGGTCCTGAGTAATGCACAAGAGCCCAGCTGTTAGCGGAGAGACGTAACTAGTAATTGGCAACTCCTAATATTTTTAGTTGTGTGTGTGTGTGTGTGTGTGTGTGTGTGTGTGTGTGTGTGTGTGTGTGTGTGTGTGTGTGTGTGTGTGTGTGTGTGTGTGTGTGTGTGTGTGTGTGTGTGTGTGTGTAGTGCTATCAGAAACACTGCAAAAAGGAGGGTTGATGATTCACAGATCTTTGATTGTTTGAATCCCAAAAATTGCAATATTCCACCATTCGGACCTGTTGCCTTGTGGAGGTAAGCATGATTGTGTTACAGTAACCTTTTAACACGACAGGGTAGGACAAGCGGTGTTACAGCTCAGTTGGTTAGAGAGTAATCTTATGGAGTGATTACATCTGGAATCCATCAGGGTTACAAGTCACAGAGATAGCAAGACAATTTCCTTGGACAAGAAACACACAATTGCAGTGGCATATACAAGAGCTTTTCTCTATTGCTAGCAATACACTATGACTCTTTGTCTCAAGACATGAACATGATGCCTCCAGAAAATATTTGATTTGGAACATCAAACTCGTACACAGATGGAAAAGATACATTCATTCTTGACATCCGCAGCAGTTCTATGTGTCTTGAGCTTCTTTCTGGTGTTACACATCTTACCTTGTGTCTGATCTAGTTGTCACATTCATGTGTACACGAAAGAGTGAGCCTGCAGCAAAAAATTCATAGTAAAATAGCAGATAGCTTAACATGGGAAGACTGATAAATGTTGGGACTTGATTTCTCTACTAGGGTCTTTCCCCGCATTAATTTGGCCAAGCTAAACCTAAGGCTACTAGTAGTGAGACAATGTTTCATGAACAGTGTAACTGTTAATGCTGGTGATCTACCTCATTCAGAGACTAACAGCCCAGACCTAAAGAACTCATGTGATCTCCAAACACCAATCAGTACTTCGACAACTTTTCCCAAAGCTATCCAAACATGATGACACTCACGCAGATTTTGTGCACTCTCCCTGTCGCTACAAATAGTTGTGAGTATAGCAAGCTATAGCTACAAAACTGCTCAAAACCTATCTGTGTTCATTGACCAGTGACAGGATGACATCACTGGTGCTATTGTTTGTACATAAGCAGATTGGCAGATTCCACAACATTGTGGCTGTTGTGGCTGACTTGTTTGTCAAGAGGAATCTTCGTCGCATGACCATACATTTCTCACAGCTCATGGCTATAATTAGTTGAAAAGCCTATGACATAGTGTAGCTATTCTTAAAAGTGTGTAAGTGTTTCTGTTTTACTCTGCAATACTATTGTTGCACTATCTTAAAGAACAGTTCACTGATTGATGCACGCGCAGCAGACATTAACGTACGTTAAGGCCTTGGGCTGTGGACCAAACGCTTGCTGTGTTGCGCGGCGCATTGTTTTGGTCTTGCTTTCCGAGGCCAACTACTAGAGCACACACGAGACGGATCTAGATACTTCAGGCAACTCTGACAGTGAAAGAGAACAAGTTACAGTTCATAAGCAACTCAGTCGTTCGTACGTTGTACACACCAGAGCGTCTACATCGATAGACGATATCCCTAAGGCCGCAGCTTGATTTCTTGTGACACGCCCCAAAAATCAGAGGAGGCAAAGGCGTCCGCTGCCTCATCCTGGACACGGCTAATTAGAGAAAGAACCTTGTCGTGCCTACATTTGTACAGATTCAAACCACAACCAGTTCCAATGCATTAAGAATGTGCCAAGTGATTGAGGCTGTAACATAACTGTCAACTGCATGGAGACAATCTTTTTCCATAACACAAGGTTATCGTCGCACTAGGCAAAGCATAGTATCATGAATAGAAATTGTATTGTCCACTTGAACAGTCCATCTGGTAATACCATATTAGAGATAATACTCACTGAATGACTCTATAGTACATTGATCAATGCACTTAGCATGCACTGCAACAAGTGACAATAAATAGCTCATATGTGTCTCGTACTTGGTATGCAATAATTGCTTCTTGATATTTGCTGCTACAGATCTGGATGTACATTGAATGACGTGCCAAGTAGACTCCACATGATCATCTTGAACAACTTGCAATTGCTCAGTCTTTCGCACTTTCCTCCATGTTTCTTTCTACAAATGGAGGCCATGCTACAGTACAAAAGGACTTGCGTGATGCGAAAAGCACACAGAAACGTGGTTCACCGCACATAATCACGTGACACAACGTGCCTTCATCCTACAGCCGAACCATCGCCGTATGTGTGCTTTTCGCTGCCAATTGAAGGCAAGTCAGTGATGCTAACGCACATTTTACTTCTGCCTAAGCAAGTATCAATGTCTAGACGAAGCAGGAAAACAAAACCTACACCTAGTGGACGTTATTTGGAAAACCGCCTCGTACAATTGTTTTCTAACCTTAGCATAATGCTCCGCTATCAAGTTTGCTCTGAGATAGCGCCAAACTTCCCAACTTGATGTGTGACCAGAAACGTTAGCACCGAGGGCGGAGTCAGAGATGTGCACCACCAGTGAAGTGTTCTCTTAAGTACAATCATTACAATGGAATTGAATAACATTATTAGTTTATATCATTAAACAATTGATCACATCATCAATACCCCTGTGAGTGACCCTGCGTACGCCACTGAATTGCCTCTCTCCTCTCAGAAGTATATATATGAGTACCAGGTCTTTGACTGGGGATGACAAAGCCCCCTGTCTATCAGCCACTCGGGTCTGATGAGACTTCAGGTGACCACACCACAGTTGGCGTCGCAGTCGCTGCTCCTGCGAGTACCAAGGCTAGAGTGTCCAACCGGATGTCTCCCCCCAGAAGGACAAAGACCGGCTGGAGACATTCGCCACTCAAAGGAAACCGCCGACTCTCTATCCTCCAATAAGGATTTTACACGTTTGGTTAGTGTTTATGCATCCACGAAACTGATGAAAGCAATGCACATCGCTATTGGCTCTCTGCTAATGCGATTTGTAAGTGAGTTGTAAATCCATCATGCCGTCTGATATCACATTTTGTTACCGTTTGAGCTACACCTGCATGTTGTCTTCTTTTGTCTTCGTTTTCTTACTTCGATCAATAGGCAGCTTCTACTTGCTGAGGGTGTTGTATGTTGCATGCATTGAACGAGTAGACACAAGGCAACACGCAAAGGTATGATTTGTGTGCGTTGCAGTCAACCATTGGTTGGCCTCTCTGGTAAGCTTTGAGTCTCGTGCTC
Organism: Corticium candelabrum; assembly: GCF_963422355.1. Classification (NCBI taxonomy): domain Eukaryota; kingdom Metazoa; phylum Porifera; class Homoscleromorpha; order Homosclerophorida; family Plakinidae; genus Corticium; species Corticium candelabrum. The sequence goes on from NC_085106.1 coordinate 5,606,169, forward strand.
TTTGAACGAGAGAAAGACAACGAGAAGAGCTGGAAAGAGTTGACCTGTTGTTCGTAGACTTGGATGCACGTGTCAAAACTACAGGCACTTGTGTCAGAGCAAAATTACATTAGCAAAGAGCTAAAAGCAACGTGCATCCCTATCGAGGATGCATAAATATTAAACGACACTCTGATTGGAGGATATACAGTGTCGGCAGTTTGTTTGAGTGGCGAACATCTCCAGCCAGTCTTTCTCCTCCTGGTGGCGAGTTGACCGGCTGCATACTCCAGCATAGCGAGTACCTGACCGGCTCCAGTAGATTGCTGAGTGCGACCCATAGCTACAGGAACCCAGCCACCTGGCAGGGGCATGCCTGTGACTAAACACTTCACTGGAGTGTTAAACGTTGAGGCTACCTTTGATCTGCCTCATATAGAGAACCTGAAACAACAAGAGGAACTCATTGACCTGACTTGCCTTCCCGACCTGAAAGAGCTAACGTCAGCCATTGAGATGTTAAAACCAAACAAAGCGGCTGGTACTAATGGTATATTACCAGAAATGGTAAAATGCCCTGGTCTTAATTTCAAGCAAGCTCTTCTTGACTTGGTGCATGATGTGTGGAAAGGACGTGTGGTAAAGGAATGGGCAGATTGCAATCATAGTTACCATTCCTAAAAAGGGGTCTCTCCAACACTGTGACAATTGGAGAGGAATAAGTCTTGTAGATGTTGTTGGGAAGACTGTCGCTGGAATTCTCAAATGTCGCCTAGCTGACTTTGCAGAAACTCGTCTTTTAGAGTCACAATGCGGTTTTCGCAATGGAGAGGCTGTGAAGACATGATCTTCTGCTTACGACAGGTAATGGAGAAAACAAGAGAGCACAACACCAAAGGTTTTGCAGTATTTGTGAACATCAAAAGCGTATGACTTTGTACCTAGAGAGGCTCTCTATTCAGTTCTAAAGAAAGCAGGTATTCCATCGTCACTGATTACAGTTGTTCGATCCTTTCATGACCAGATGTCAGCGGTAGTCAAGTATGAAAGTAACCTTGGAGAGGAAATTCAAGTACGAAATGATCTACAGCAGGGATGTGTTTGGCACCAATTTTATTCAATATATACATCAACTGTGTGACGAGAGAGTGGAGAGAGAAAGTGAAAGATACAAGCATTACATTCAAGTATGACATGACCAAGTCTTTGGCTGGAAGATATAAAAAAAGAACGTTCCTGACGGGATGGTAATGGAATTGCAGTTTGCTGATGACTCAGCATTACTAACAGAAACACGAGAGAGTGCAGAGGCAGCAATCCAAAACTTTGCCTCAATTGCTGCAAGCTATGGGTTGACGGTGAGTTATGAAAAGACAAAGTTGATGACTTATGGTCCCAAACTGTGTGTTGAAGATGCTGGGGATATTGATATAGGGATTCCCGGTCACAGTGTGCAACATGTAAAACAGTTCAAATATCTCGGTTCTATCGTATCAGATAATTTGAGCTTAGACCTGGACATAACAGAAAGAATTGCACAAGCAGTAAAGTGCTTTGGAGCACTAAAAGAAGCTGTCTTTCAGTCTCCCCATGTAACATCTGAAACAAAATGTGCTGTTCCAGTCAACTTTCTTATCAGTTCTACTGTATGGGTCATCTTCTTGGGCCGTGACTAGAAGAGATATCACAAGGCTTATCACATTTACAAATCAATGTCAATGTTCCATGCTGGGCATAGACAAGTTCAAACAACAATTGGAACGAATCATATCAAATGACATCAGACACAAGCTTGGCAATCTTGAAACTGCAGAACACTCTTTGATGGCTCAGGGGCTTAGATGGCTTGGTCATCTAGAACGTATGGAAGATCATAGTCTGCCCAAGCAGCTGCTTCATGCGTGGCTACCATCAACTTGTCCAGCGCATGGGATCAGACTAAGGTGGAAAGACAGAATTGTATGACCTCAAATGGTTGGCCTAACAAGCACCTGGTCCCAGCTTACGCAGGACAGGCAGAAGTGGAAGAACGTCTGTGCTAGCAAAATTAACTCAATCGTCACTTCAAGAGTCGAACTAGAAAATGCCCAAAGTAGTCAGAAGGCTCGTGACAGAGCCGATCCCAGCAGATGTCAAGACCAACAGCCTCTGCTGTGCACTACCTGCAAGCGACTGTTTAAGTCACAAACAGGGAAAAAAGACACAATTGCAACAGAGGACAAAATCACCCACAAGAAAAGACATAAATGTCATCAATGTATTTAGATTTGTGACGTATTTACCAGATAGTGACTTTCATTTTCTTATGCATTTCACATTTCGCCATCATCCATGTGGATGGGCAGTTGAAGGTTGAGGGTGTGTGTGTGTGTGTGTGTGTGTGTGTGTGTGTGTGTGTGTGTGTGTGTGTGTGTGTGTGTGTGTGTGTGTGTGTGTGGTCTATGGTGTATGCCTGCAGAGTAAAACAAGGTCCTGATTTGAAAGGGATCACAAGTTAGTTGTCATCAAGCTGGTATTGAATCTGGTGACAAAACAAGCAAATAGAGTAAGGAGAGATGTCCGGGGAGACCCAAACCCTTAAGTGAATACAGGGCTAGTATAATTGGAAACCAAATTCTTACACAGATCTAGCAACACCGTCGCAGACAGATCGTCTCAATTTAGCAAAGCAGTTACGGATTCAGCAAGAGAACATCTTGTAGCACCAAGAATGGCAAAGAACAATTGGATTTCTGAGTAAACTTGGATTTGATTGATAAGAAACGCGTCGCTCACATCCATTGGATGCGTTCTCAGGATAAACAAAAATCACTTGCTAAATATACTAAATTTCAAAGACTCATTGGTAAAAAAAATTCTGTAAGAAAGGACACACAGGAGTGGCTAATCGAGAAATGAGAAATTTAGAAAGTGATTGTAAACAACACAAGCATGGTGAGTTCTTTAGGAAACTCAGGAAGTTTGAGGTGTCTGTGCAGACCCCTGATGTGACCTTAGATGAACATGGTCGTAAATTGTTGAGAACTAAAGTTCAATTAGTTTGTTGGCAATGCCACTTTGAGTCAGTGTTGAAAGTGACACATCCTGTGACCTTGGGCACCGGTGTTTCTCCTTGTTTGGTTCTTGGCACTCCAATCAATGATGAAGAAATTATAGAGGGCCATTAGAAAGTTGAAGAATGGTAAAGAATGGTAAGGTAACTGGTCAGGACGGCTATAGCGGCAGAGTTTCTCAAAGCTGGACCACCTGAACTTGTTGACTGACTAATTGAGATTAGTCAATTGATCTGGAAGACTAGTAAAGTTCCTCAAGAATGGAAAGATTCGATTCTGATTCCATTATCAAAAAAGAACAACAGTCTGGTATGTGTTAAATATCGTGGAATATCATAACTCAGTATTCCTGGGAAAGTCCTTGCCAATGTTTTGTTAGGTCGGCTAAGACCAGTGATAGAACATTCTCCTTTGGAAGAGCAATGCGGTTTTCGACCTCAAACTGGAACAATTGACCAGATTAGGGTATTGCTACAAGTCATTGAGAAGGCTATAAGGCACAGATCCAACTTACATATTTGTTCTGTTGACCTCTGCAAAGAATTTGACTCTGTACCAAGACATGCTCTCACTAACATTCTCAAAGATTCTGGTATAGAAGTTGAAGTGATTAGATTGTTGACATGCACAATGGTACAGGCTGCATTGTACAAAATAGGGAGAATCTCATCAAAGCTTGAAGTAACCACAGGTGTCCATCAAGGGTCTGTGTTGTCTCCAATCTTGTTCAATTTGTTTATGAACAGAATTATGAGTGGTTACCAACAATCAAATTAAGACATTTGACACATTTGCAGAACAAGATATGCTTACGTATACTTTCAACTGATTAAATGATAAATTTTATCGAACGCATTGGTAACTCTTTCGATCGAGGCTCCAACTTCTAGAATATCTACCCTAGATCGTAGTTTGCAAAGCGTGCTGTTTGGTTCAGTAGCTGAAACACTTATGCAAAACTTACTCATACTTATCAGGCGGGCAACACTTCTATCGCGACGCTGAAGAGTTTTCTCGCCATCACGTGTAACATCATGACATCGACAGCATGTCCGTGATTCCGCAGAAGTGCGGTGGAAGCCAAAACAGATCCGGACAGCAAAGTAGATCTGAACGCTGATACCGCTCGTCTCCTCATCCTTTTATTAGTGTTCATGCACAACAGACCACGTATGAATAACTGTTTTACCAGACCCCGAAGGAGGCCCTGTCGTAAAAACTGGTGTCAACTGTAACTTTGCATTGCAGTTCTTGTCACTTCCATAAGCGCATGCAGCCATTGCTTTTTTGTAGCAAATGTACTTTAGTAGCGCTCGTCTCTGAAATGTTGCATTAACTCAAATCTCTAAAATGTCTCTTTAAGGGTGGTGGCATTGATTGCTTACAGAACAGATGGTGGCCTATATTCATGAACTATCGAGTAAAACCTGAAGGGACTAATAAGATCAAAGCTCCCGTGTATGCTCATGATTTGGCTCTAATAGGTACTTCAAATAGTGAGTTGCAACAGATTGTGAATGCTTTCCATGATGCTTGTATGAATTAGGGTATGAGGATCAACACTGAAAAAAACTAAATCTTGAGCATTAGTGCTGAACAAGTAAACATCTTGATAGCTAGTCGTGTTCTGGAAAATGTTTCTGAATATTGCTATCTGAGCAGCATTGTGACTACATCTGGAGATTGTTATGCAGAGATTGTTGAACGAATTCAGAAAGCTAGCAGGACATTTTTTCTTGGAAACATAGAGTTTTCACAAACTGAGCATTTAGCAAGAACACAAACTGTGAGCCTTTAGATAACTACTCTAGTAGTGCCAGGTTTATTATACGATTAACAGTTGGGCAATCACTCAAGCAGATATTCAAAGACTGACCACTTTTCATATGCCCTGAATTAGATCTATCTCAGTGTAACAAGACTGAACAAGACTGAACAAGATAAGAATATTGAAATACCACCAACTTGAAATCTACCAAGGAAGAACCAATTCAACACCAAGTGTGTGTGTGTGTGTGTGTTTGTGTGTGTGTGTGTGTGTGTGTGTGTGTGTGTGTGTGCGCGTGTGTGTGTGTGTGTGTGTGTGTGTGTGTGTGTGTGTGTGTGTGTGTGTGTGTGTGTGTGTGTGTGTGTGTGTGTGTGTGTCGTGTCCGTCGATCCTCATATATGCATTCATCCTACGTGTATTTGAGCAGCCCTTCCAGCGTATTCTTCCATATCACTACACATTTATCTGGTCCTCCCGAAGCAAATCGTTGTCCATCTTTAGCGTAAGCCAAACAGTAAACCAAGTCTTTGTGTCCCTTCAATGACTGAATGAGAGAGCCATCTAATGTATTGTACACCTTAGCAACGACATTTACGTCACGCCCATTCACAATCCAAACTGCCTATTCGCCTCACTAGAACACGACTGCCTGCTGCAACCACTAGTTGCGATCCATCTGCATTGAAACATACATCATAGATCCTACGAGGCACAAACGTAATATAAATAGGGCGCTCGACCGACGTAGTGCATTTCCTTAGCATTCAGAAAGCCTAGACTCTAGAAACACTCACGTTTGTTCTTGATCATCTTTGTCTTTTACCTTCTCTACCCACAAAGGAGTAACTCTCATCTGGAATAGCGCCTAATCGAAAACTGTTTTGCGTAGGTGTGGTTTAGCGCGTTAGCTCAAAACATCTACACCTCTAGCCCGGATATCCGGGCCTCGGGTAATGACTGATACGAGAACGGTGCAGAAAAGTGACGAAGACAAAGATACACAGAAAGAATATGTAGATCTAATGCATTCTAGCAGTTCGCAAGACGGAGAAAACGAGTGCGCCCTTATAGATGGTAAAGAAACTTCGCTTTTGCTCTGTCTGGCATGGTTGGGCGTTACTCTATATATCTCTTGATGCTTTCTCTGTTTTCTTGTGGTACGTTTGTCTGTATGTCTGTACGTATTCTGCACGTGTAAGCAGTTGTTTCGCTGTTCCCACTTGCACATTCATGACAATTCATGCATGTATACGTACGTAGTGGTATTCTAGCATGTGTAGAGCTCAAGCATGCTCGGCACATCAGTTGCACTTCTGTTCCCTAGAAAGTGGTGAAGATTTGAATATTGAAGAAAAGAAAAGTATTGAGGATGGAAGTGAGGACTTAGACCAGAACATCTTTCTAGATGATGATGAACCTATTGAAGTCTATGGAGAAGGTAAGTAACGAAGAGGAGCAATTTAGCCACATATGTTTGTAAATTTGATGCACTAACACCAGAAATTAAGTTAATGACAATGCAATGCAATGCAGCATGTGCTTTTGTTTCCAAAAGGTAGTGCAACAACTGTTCGTTGTTCCTTTGCAAGAATGCAGGAACCATTAGCATCCAGCCATGGTGGTAGTTGTTATTTGTGTAGTGTGTGTGTGTGTGTGTGTGTGTGTGTGTGTGTGTGTGTGTGTGTGTGTGTGCACGCGCACACTTTTGGAGGCAAGCCTGGACTGTGTTAGGTAGCTTTTAGCAGGACAGGACAGGACAGGTGTACATGCATGTGTGGTGTCTGTAGCTCAACTGTCAGAGAATTGCATTTGGAGATTTCAAACATTCTGGAAAGATCACAGGGCATGTTAAAAAATTGTTTCTTGCGGGTCAATTATCCACCATATTGCACAATGGGCTAGGTAGGACATCGTGCACCTGATTTGTTGCATCACATGATCAACATCGACTTTTGACATTGATATGGAAACTAAGACTCTATAAGACTTGCACTAAACCAGTTATATTGTAAACCTAAACTGATTTTCCGAAACTGTTTTGTAGTAAATTTAGTATATGGTTTAAGTTTATCTGTCATGTGTACTTGAAGATGGCTGCTGATGCCATTTCAATAGTATCTAAAATTATTTGGTGGTATGGGATTGCCTTGAAAAGAAGAAAGTATCATCAAATATAGGAAAGAAATCAGCAGCTACTGCATGTGCCTAGATGCTGAATTTGCAGTGTCAGTGACAATGGAAAGTTGCTCTGACTCGGCAACAAAGCAGCCCAATGTATGATAGCAAGCATATTTTGAGGAATGCTGCACCATTGCGAAATGGATTTTTCCAGATACCTCGCACATCCCAGATGGGAAGTCCATAGCAGAAACAGTCATCTTCCTGAACTGGTTTAGTTTATGAACTTGTTTAATTAAGCCATTAACAATGGAGCTAGTGGAAACACAGCTGCTAATGAGACATACTGTACACATATAGACTTGGACAAAATTATAGGGACACCTGACATTTTTGTGTCTAGTCTAACTTTGGCACTGAATTTTTCTCTAGCAAAACCAAATGTTTTTCGAATTTCTTTTTTCATAGTAGAGAGTGAAAGCAATTTTGTGGGTCCTCTTATTAACATTATGAAAAAAAGGCGAATCATCTGTTTTTGCGCATTGATTTCGCGCATGTCATCACAATTTGAATTGTTTTGCCATTTTAATCAATAAACAAACTTCAACGTATTCAAAAATCATGCGACACTAATTAATTACAAAAAATTCTGCTAAGACAAAACTAAAAAAGTTATAGCAACAAAAGAACATTGACATGCCACTTTCGGTCCACGTTTGACGTAGCAAAATCTCAAACTGCTACCGCCAAAATGTCAGCTGCACTAAAACCGCTGCCGTTGAGACCGCCAAACTTAGGCGATAAGTTAGCCTGAATGCTCAGCTGCACGCAGTTGCAGAGTCTTGTTCCATGCGATATTTCACGAGTTGCAGCGATGCCTCGAGGCAAACAGTCGTGTCCAAAAATGCGAGGGAAAATTGAAGCCCTTCACTCAGTTGGCCATTCTGTGCGTCAGATCGCAGCTTTTGTCCGCCGCTCCAGGAATTCGGTTCATCAGTGCCTGCAACGGCTTTCCCATGGCAGCAACGATTATGAAAAATGACCTGGACGTGGGAAGGCAACGACAATCCGGGAAGATCATCGACTGAAGAGACTGGCACTGCAGAACTGCAGAGCACCATCACGACTGCTCTTGTAGCAGCTGGCTGATGAAACCGGCAAGCAGGTGTCAAGTAGAACAGTCCGCCGTCGTCTCAGTGAGACAAGAGTAAACGCTTGGAGGCCTAGAAAAAAACCACTGCTAACAGAAAACAATCGGTGTTTGCGACTGGGATGGGCAACCACTCTCACACAATGGACTTTGGATGACTGGAAATCTGTTCTTTTTACAGATGAGTCAAAAGTCAGCATAGGATACGATGGTGCTCTGTATGTTTGGCGTCGCAAAGGTGAGGAATTTCTCCCTGAATGTTGTGACCGTACGGTCCAGCATGCGGCTAGTGTGATGGTGTGAGGATCGATGTGTTGGCATGGTTTGGGGTCTCTGGTGAAACTGGAAGGTCGTTTGGACAGCACGGTGTACCAACAGGTTCTGGAGGAGCATATGCTTACAGACGCAGCGGCACTGATAGGAGACGACTTTGTCTTCCAGTAGGACAACGCACCAATCCACACGTCTCGGTCAACAAGACAATGGCTACGCCAGCATGACGTCACACTGTTGGACTGGCCGCCAAACTCGCCTGATGTGAATCCAATCGAGAACTTGTGGCATGAACTCAAAACTGGTGCCAACCGTCGCGAACCGAGAACTGCAGCTGAGCTCTGGAATGCTTGACAAGAGGCGTGGCAGCAGATTCCAACCGTGCGTGTCTGGAACTTGGCAGAAAGTGTTCCGCGACGTCTGGACGCAATCAGGAGGGCAAGAGGCGGGAACACTCGGTACTGAGGAACTGGTGAAGGGCTTCAATTTTCCTTCGCGTTATTAAAACCGGCTTTTTTTAAAAGCCACTAGACAAATCAGAGAGAGTCTAACTTACAACGCTTACGCAGTCATGATGTCATACACTTTTAGGTCTCGTTTTCTGCAATGCGAAATGTAAAGGAAGCAATTTAGGGTCTACAGTATTTTCAAGAAACCTAACAATCAACGCGGTAACTATTAAGTTCTTAACAATATTGATAGTTGGTAAATTGTGACCTAATTATTGTGTTACTACATACATGTACCCACAGTGGGGTGTCCCTATAATTTTGTCCAAGTCTGTATATTAACTGGACATGTAACATTGTATTACTCAAATGCAGGAAATGTCAACATTATGTATTCATGCCATCATACATGCCAAGACATGAGCAATAATACATGGTCTTTGCTTGGTTAGGTCCGTTCCTAGAACTGTATATAAGACCGACATCTAACTGTGATTAGGCCAACATAAGCGCGTTCACACCGCTAATTACCTGAGGCCCGGATATCCTGGCTAAGGGTATAGTAGGCGGCTGATGTGCGACCGTTATTATGCTCAATTAGCGCAGATGCAAATGAAGCTATTCTGACCAATAGACAAGAAATGGTGCTATTACCAACCAGTAGACGAACGTGATGTCATCAGGCTCCACCTCTCTTTGTTTGGTAGCTGTGCTTACAAAAATTCGGCCATTGGGCGTCCGTCCTGTACGTGGTGTTTATATAATCCTTTGCTTTACGTGTTTAACACATAGAAACAATGCCTATAGTGTACATTTGCATGTGCATGTTTTCCCACCAACAACCAGGCATCGGGAGAGCAAAAGTATGATGCTGATTCAGGTGCCATGCATGCCGTACCAGTAGCTGGACCTGACTTATAACGTCTTGCTTGTTCCAGTGTTTCTGCATAGTGGATCTGCAGTCTGACAGCTTGAATTTTCTGCATGCGTGGCTGAGTGGCCGCGGTGTTATTGCAAGAGTCACTAGTATCATCTTTTGGTGCTCCACGGTAATTTGTGAAGGGGAATGTGTGTTGTCCACGACAGCGTGTCTGTTTGTCGGACGAAGTGACTGACCTGTAATAAGTACGCTAGTGCGTCTCTATTCATTTTTGTTATGGTATTCAAAGTCAGCAAACAGAGATGCCTAATGTACATTTGCATGTGCATGTTTTCCCACATTAATGGTTTGTTTAGGCTCTGTACCCAGATGAGTGTGCTTTATAGGCACGCCCATAGGCGAATTTTGTCTTCTTTGATCTTGTTTGCTTTGTTTATGTGCTGCTTTGTAAATTGATGTTTACATGTAGACTTCACATGGTTACGCTGTCAGTGGTTTAGAATGTTCCGTCTTTCGTCTTTCCGTGGTTCCAGGACCTTTGGTCTCTTTTGTCTGTGTGCGACGAGACATGTTGTTCTAGAATGATGTTTATGAGTTATCCAAGTTATCCCACTGTTTTCGGTGAGTAGCGACCGTAACTCTGTGGAATGTTGAAAGCTAGCGTGCTTTAAAGGAACACCCACAGGCAAATTTGGTGGACCTCTCAAGGCAGTCAAAATGTAACGGTAACTAGTCGAACGTCTCCAACGGGTAGTGCGTAGCTACAGTACAGGATAACACAACTTTCATGTCTTCTGTTTGACCTGACATTGAATGAAATCTTAGGAGTTACAACCTGCAGCAATGTTAATCCATGAAGTAGGTATGGTCGAAGGAATCAGTCGAATGCCGCCCGCCTCTACCTTCCTACTTGGGCTGATTTGTACCAGGAAAATGCATGTAAGCATTACTTCCACCACGGGAAAGCATGAAAGTTTACAATAAAAAGAGTCACGACCTCTCAGAGCTATCAGTGTGTGTAGCCAGATGTTGCACTCACAGTGGCTCAAGGCAGATATGTGGTGAATACGAGCTTAGAAGGTGCTTATTGGCTGAATAGTAAGACTGCCCAGGTAGCGCTGCGCTAGCTTCTGTACCTCCTCTGACAACAACCTGTGCCTATTTAGTTGTGGGCCTAAATGATTGCGGTTAGGCGGTGATAGCTGTGTAAATACGGTAAGCGTAACCACCACATGATGGGATTTCAATGAGTGTTCATTCCTCTTGACTGCCCTAGCTACACTGTACACATGTGTTAGCATGTGGTGTGCATGTACACCCGCCAAGGGTTTAGCACTGTATTGCTTCGCTATTCATTATAATTATTAAGTCATATTGGCACGTGAGTGCAATTAGCCTCCACAGTTTTATCCGTCATATACCTCAAGAATCCGTAAATGTCTTGACGAATCCAGTGCTTGGGTTTGAAGAGGGAGACATTTTGTTTGCTTTCTCTGACAGCTTCGAGACAACAGGAAGTTGGCACAAGGGGCTGCTCTTCCGTATTCGTCAGCACGTTGCTGCATTTATAGCAGCATCCGAACATATAACACCATATCAGAAACATCGGCGGCGTGATCTTTTGTATACTACCTCTCCTGCAACCACTACAGTAACGCCAAACACGGTTCTAATTTTTTTACCGCGTTCGAATGGTATTACACTAATCATGATTATAAGTTAAAGACCAGTGTGAACAGTGGTGTTAGTGCACTTAAGCCTGGTTCACAATACACCTCACGTCGCCTGAAAGGAGGCCGTTTCCGACGCGACGTGTTGGATTTTCCTATTCCAGCCAAACGGCCTCCTTTGACGCAACATGATGCGAGGTGTATTGTGAACCAGGCTTAACACAGAACTATATATAGGCCCAGTGTGAACACATTCTAATGTATTTACATCCTGGATTTATGGATGATCCGTGTTGGAAACAGACTGATAGGAAGAAACACATGCATAACTTGTCATTACCAAGTACACAAGCCTTAAAGGGCATGCATTCCTTGTACATAGAGTTTGCATTACCATCCACTGAACTGCAGAATACTGGTAATGTGCTGTTATGACATTTGAGAAGCCACTGTCTTTTCTAGGTCTTCCTCACAACATTGAAACAGATATTCCATTATTGGACCAAGATGTTCTTTATGACTTGGAGCAGCATGCCAAACGAGTCGCAGACAGCTTAGGTCTAATGACAGGCCACCTGACAAATGCCTTGCATTATGTAAGAGAAAACACATACCCATCAAGCACCAGGCTCTTCATTCCTGTTTCCTGTCAGTAGATGTCAGCAATAACCATGCATTGCATGGACTCGTATCAACAAGCAGCCACCGAACTTGGTCAAACAGTTGATGTTAGCATCAAAGTACGTTGACAATCCACATGGTAGAGCCATGTAATAACTGTATTGTGTTTGCAGACAATGTACGCATTAATTGCCAAATGTGAAGCTATTGCTAACAGCATGGAACCAGTTGAACAGCTGGCACAGCAAGTGTATCCTACAATCCTATTTGAAGCATTAATAATTAAGTTGTTTCAATCTCAGAGTGTTCCTTCACTGTTTATCAGATATGACATCAAAAGAACACTGGAAAGGCTAGAGAGACTGTGTAAATAACTATTATGTGCCCTTTGTTCATTTTCAATCCCAAGTGTAAATACTCAACAGACAAACCTGCATCCAACTTGTATTATATAAGCATACTGTCTTGTTGGATGGCATGTATTCATGCTACCTCTTATCAAATCATCAGTCTTATGTATGCAATTCTGCATAGGAAACCAGATTACAAGGTTTACAACAGAGTGCAGCCCTTTGACTTCTTTTTCTTCTTTGGGTTCTCTGGAGTCTTTCGATTGATTTGACGAACCAAGTCATGGAATATCTACAAAACAGTGAAACTGTCTGAGTCCACTACATAACTAACATGTTGGTTCAACAATTAGCAGTTCTAATAACACCTGACCTGCCATATGACATACATATGGGCTACACAAAATTACTTGACAAATAAGTTGTCACTATTTTGAACTGAATAAACACATACCAAGCCCAAACATGACACTACACCACAAGTAGGACTTTAGGTTATGCTGACATTGCTCTATGGTCAAAGTCTCATGTCAGTGATAAGAGCGCTGCAGAGGAGTCAGGCGAATGCCTGGGACGAGGCTAGTAATTAGGTGTATTGTGAGTCACTGGTACTGTATGGGTAACTGTCCACATGGTATAATTATCACCTTATGTACCAGTATAACCATTACCATTTGGTACTTCAATAACCTCTTCATCAGCTACCTCCACACGTTCTAAATATTGGATCTAATCTATCTTTACAGTTGAAATTTTCAAACCACTCAAACATACGTTATATGGAAACTGTTTCGCCATACACAACAAACTTAAAGGTATATTCCATTGTTTTTAGCACTTACACCCCCACAAACTTGCAAGATAGAAGGTTGGTCTGAACTACAGGTAAGCTGGATATGAGAGTACTTGATATTAGCCGAAAATAGCATGAAAACAGAGCGCATAGGATGGTGTGTGGAACATTCCATCGACGCGTGCTAGGCTAAGAGCCTCGCTAACGTCAAAATGCTAGAAGTCACTCGCAAGACATTGAGAAATGTGCTCATGGGTTACGAAACGGGTGTGGATGCACATGAATGGTTGAAGGAACCAACTGCACAGCATTTGTGTGCTTGCACTTATAACGTGACCTACTCATTGCTACCACGTGATCACCGTATGCACTCTGATATGTAGCGCTTGCATGTTCAAACCTGGTTTTGTGTAACCTACTTGGTGTCTTCGACCTGAGGAAAGATGACAAGTTGGTTTGCGCACGACCCGAACTCTGCTTCAACGAGATTACAAAATCGTTCCCATACGTTTTCCTTATTTGTAATGGTGACTACGCTCTAATATCCAGCTTTGACTGTGTTCAGCCCAACCTTCCAACTTGATTGCATATACTATGCAATCAAGTAGTATATGCAATCAAGTTTACGGGGGCGTAGCGCTAAATGATGGAGTGTACCTTTAAAGTCACACTCCAGAAATGCATGCCAGGCTACTGGCTCCACCTTTGCTGGCTAATGGAAAATACTGAGCCAAGTTGGGTATCTGGGCACTCTCTCAAAGCAAACCTGACAGATGTATGTTCATTAAGGTTGTTTCATAAGTTCCTTTCCGTGCAATTTATCTGCGTCTGGCAACATTCGAGAGAATTGGTATTTTGAGAGACTAGTTGGTGTTAAGGCAATGGACAATGCCGTCAATCGTTTTCTAACAGTTTACGAGGCACTTATCTCTACGCAGGAACACTTTCATGAATGCCCTCGATCACCAGACCTCACTATTTCAGTTGCACACTATGCTGAGCAGGAGTGTGCCTTTAGTGTCACAGCTGATTTAAACATTCCCAATTCAGTCATGTTGTCAAAGGCATGATTACTGAAGACGTCACTGTTCTATTTCTGGATTTATTTTCTTTGGCAACTACCCTCTACTGAGCTGTGTAGAAGTACTTTAAGTAAGGGGTTCCCATTTTCTAAAATATGCCCCTATAATTAGGAAAACCAAAATCACCCTGAAACATTCTTAAATTAATCAACATTTTCTATCTCCTACATGTCAATTAACCCCATTTCCTGCAAGGACTACCAAACCATTCACCATCTTCTCTAGCTCTTGCAAGAACTGTTCACACATGTGCATAAACACAAGGTGCCTTGACTAGCTGCATACAAACACCCATGTTTACTGTATACTCCAATAACATTCAGCCTGTATGTAATTTTAGTTTTCATATTTTCTCGTACATTCTTGTCCTCCATTATAACCTTGCTTTAAAAAGCTACAAGCACCCGTTGTCTGAGAGCATTCGAAATGTGATTTCTCCCTAACGGAGTCACTTTGGCTAGCGAATAAGGTATCATTGAACTTCTCACTTGTCACACTTGGTACTAAAGATACAAAATGTTATAAATGCATTTTAGTAGGAATGGCTACACAAATCAGCAAAAAGCGAACAAATAAGTGGATGGTTTAATACTGTACCAAATTGATGGTGCCATGACTAACTCAACATTACAGAAAATTGTAACAGTGTGAGTTACTCATGGCATCGTCAATTTGGTACAGTATCAAACTATCCACACTTGTTTGTTCGCTGTTTGCTGATTCGTGTAGCCATTCCTACTAAAATACATTTATAATGTTCTTGTATCAGCAGACGTGCCAAATTTTGTATCAGCCTTCTAGTGCCAAAATATCAGAGCACGCGCAGCACCCACTTTTGCCCAGGATAGTTTGCAACAAAGAAACGCAACCAGATCAGTTGGAGAAAGCGTGTGGAATGAGAAAACTGATCTGAAGAAAGTTAGTTAGTCAGTCAGACGAAATTACGGTATATTGCAAATACATTTAAAAATAAACCAAACGGTTTTAGCGGTTGAAACTTAGCACACATAGAGAAAAAAGCAGGAGACTTCAGGATTGCTATTTGTTTTTTGTAGTAGTGCTTCTGAGCAAAGATAGAAAGGGGGCGTAAACGAGCTTATGTATTGACACCCCAGCCATTCCTCGCCTCACAAGCCAAGCTCTTCCGCGCAGCCACTGATCTAAACACATGTGAATCATGCAAGGAGGAGGAGGAGGAGGAGGAGGAGGAGGAGGAGAGTTTTGTCGGAATTACTCCAGCACGAGAAGAGCCTGGTCGCTTTCAAGAACGTCACTATGACATAGGACCTGGATCCGTTTCATAGCTTGGATAAGGCTAATTCAATTGCTTAATAACCTCTTTAGAGTAATTGCATTTAATACCTAAAGGCAGAGCAGCCCTCTGCTGAGAGCTTATACCCAAAAGTAAAGTTGTTGTTCAGCAAAAGTGCTGGTGAATAATGGGCCTGGGAATGGCTTACATGAGACTGGTCTGGTGAACCTACACTAGCTCTTCAGCAGCGTTTCTTTCTGCTGAAGTCAAACTCATCTGCAGGTTAGAAACCGACGTAGCAGTGTTCACCAGTGGCCCACTCTTGCACGTCTACTCTGGCAGCTTGTCTGTGGCGGAAATCGTGTGAGAACTGCCAGCCCTGTTTCACTCAATGGTTCATCAAAGCAGTGGTATACAGCTTGTTGACTCTCCAGACGGGAACTGAGGCCACGTCATGATCAGATGGCGCAGTCTTTCTGACAGCTCTGAGCACTGACAGACATGAACGTGTGAGAGTACTTTTGACTTAGCAAGCAGCTCTTTTGAAGATATTGGCTGTAGATCTCAGGCGCAGGGAAAACCACAGTGCAGTAGACCATGTACACGAAGGGCAGAGTTGACTCATAGTTGCATGTTTGTGTACTATGCACAGACTCTGAGAGCTACACTGTACATACACTAATAGCGTAGAATACATGAGCTCAGTTCTCAAACTACCGCGATGCTGACTGATAGTCTATGACTCGGCAGTGTACTGCTGATAACGAGTCGTGACACCAGAATAAATGGCTGGGCTGTATATGTACGTACTAGAAGGAAACAATAATGTCGACTACATACTTCGTGCAAAACAAGCAAGTTCGTAAAGGGCAGCTGCATTGGTCACTCAAATTTCATACCTAGATGCTTAGCTAATCAAATTAGCCTTATCCAAGCTTTGAAACTGGATCTGGGGTTCTAGGTCATAATGATGCTGGCGCAATTCAGGCAGAAGCTCCTCCTCCTCTCAAGAGCCTGGCTTGTGAGGTTAATCAATACCCACACAAGCTCCCCCCTCCCCCTAGCCAGTGATTGATTACACAACTACATGTGTATATTTAGAAAGTTGTAACAGGTAGGTCAGGTGCCACATTACTCTCAGGTGTTGACATTAGAATGTCAAGTGTCCCTCCCAATACTTCTGAACCACAAATAACCAATATACACTAATTTAAGTGCTTCATAAATAAGGATTTTTAAAAGAATGTGCTACCAGTTCCAGAAATTGGTAATAAGAGAACGTAAACTTGTAGGGTAGCTGGCCAACTTGATGAATAAGATAAATACCACCAACTAAGAAGACTACAAAACAACTTGTGGTTAAATGTGGTCTAAAAGACAAATTTCAGGGACAGTTTTCATACAAAAATGCATATTTGCAGTACATAAGCAATAAGATGCATGACATTAACAATAAAAACACAACTTTTAGGTGCAACCACACCTTACCTAGATATTAATTAAATATTATTACATTGTAATCTAATTCTTAGCACCTCATTGACATTGATCTTCTGCTTTGCTGAGGTTTCCAGGAATTCACAATTCCAGCTTCTTGCTAGTTGCTGTCCTTGGTCCTTCCCCACAACACGTTCATCCTCCAGATCACACTTATTACCAACAAGAATCATGGGAACCTAAACCCAATGTGTCAATCACATCCCTCCCTAGACATGACGTAACGACCTACGTCTTCGGTGTCTTTCACCCGCAAAATTTGTTCGCGCAAATCTTGAAGGTCGTTGAACGTCGACTGCGACGTAATAGAATAAACGAGTACAAATCCTTGTCCATTCTTCATGTACAAGTCGCGCATGGCCGTAAATTGTTCCTACAAGAGACGTTCGATCTATCTCTTACGTGCGACATTTCGACCACCACTCACCGTTCCCGCAGTGTCCAGAATCTCCAACATGCACTGCTGTCCGTCTACTTCTACTTGCTGAACACCCACAAACACGACAACAAGCAAACGATTAGCCACAACTCGGAATCCGTAATAAAGGCATCCGGAAGCTAGTCATTACGCTGTCTGCTGACGCTCACCTTACGATACGAGTCCTCTATCGTCGGGTCGTACTTCTCTACAAATATCCCTTGCACAAACTGGACAGTCTACAACAATAACAACACACACACACTAGTCAAATTGACACCTTGTATGGGGACCCTCGCACAACAGATTTCCACATCAGTAATACTCGTATGGATTTCAGTCACTGTGACCGTATGACATGTGTAAACTCACCAGAGCTGATTTTCCAACTCCTCCTGATCCCAAAACCACGAGTTTGTATTCGCGCATTGCAGAAGCTCTACAAACAGAAATAACAAGCACATGAATATGAACTGGATCTGAACTACACTATCACAACGCGAGATACACGCAACGTAGATCCGTAGATACAATCTGTGCATTTCAACTGAAAACTTCCCTATACGATCGTAACACAACGAACAAGCTCAACGACAACACGTACCGACACCTACCACAATACGCTATTAGCAAACACACACGGCACTGACTTACCAAGACACTGACAAATTGAAGTATGAGCGGTTCAACGATGGGTGGAGTACGACCTTTTCGTTATTCGACTGTACACATGCGCATTTGATGACATTTATTGTAAACGCCCTCTTTGCGATACGCAAGTCTCATTGGCTGTTTCCAAATGACGTCATAGTTTGAGTATATAAACAATTGAGGCCTCCTAAATGAACCAATGTTTGTGGTCATTTTTCCACGATGTAATGTTTTTGCATGCTGCCATTGTAACTAAAAATAGTCGTCTGAGATTGACTCTACTGCGCACGCTTAGTAGATGACAGAGGCGTAATTTCATGACTGAAGACGTCGGAGTGCCGTTCTCTTACGTGCCGTCGTCAGCACCTCTTCCAAATGGTGTTCGTCTGGTCGACGGCAATGACGCTCTTTTACGAGGCAAACGACGGAAAGGAAAGTCGAAAGTTCTCGATAAAGTGGCGTGGTTTACAAGGAAGAGCGGCGAGAGTTCATCAAAAACGAAACACAAAAGGGAGTCGGTTAAACGAAAAGAATTGCAACAGAACGATTCCTCGTCTGACAGTTCTAGTAATGGTGAGTTGGTGCACGATGACAGTTGGTTGTATGAAGAGGAAGAACATGTACATATTGAGAATACTAGTAACTCGTTTGAAGGACAGCAATCATACGTTCCAATAGTATCTCATGTGACCGAAGGAAGTCCATCCGTACGTGCCAGGGCAGCTGTGTTTGGTCCTCTTGTTCGTCGACTGTCTGAAGATGCTAATGCGTTACCTTCGTGGAACAGACTAGGAGCATTGTCTGCTGGCAGTAATTATACTAATCATAGTAACCTTCTTTCATCGACTGCAAGTCTTAACACAGTTCCAAGGGTATTGAAGAATGCTCGAGCAACTGCTGTGTCTACACGGAGTCAAAGTTTGTTTTCAAGTCTTCCTTTTCTTCCCTATGCTGTTGCAAAGGAGGCTGATCCGTTTTCTGACAAAGAAGTCTGTCATTGTCCAGCTTGCTGTGGCTGCCGTCATCAGTCAACTTTAGAACTAAACAGCAAGACATCTGGTTTATTTCAAGAGAACTCACTAGGACAAAGATTGAACAGTTGGCCCAGAAGGGACTGTCCCCTTCGAAAACAGTTGCAGCAGCTAAAGAGAGACACATCTCCACTAAGTGGCAGTGATGAGTCTAAACGAACTGGAGAGAGTGATAGTGGTATATCAGAGATCGACTTGAGTCCTAAACACCAAAAACCGGATATTGATGCAACAGAAGTCAAGTATCGCATGCAGGTGATGCTCGTGTAAATGTGTTGGACATAGAGACCTAACCACTCTGTTGATGTTCAGTTATAATAATAATAATAATAATAATAATAATAATAATAATAATAAGTCACCGCCGTGGCTTAGTGGTTAGCGACAATGGCTACCACTCCATGGTTTGGGGGTTCAAACCCCAGTGACGACAGTAAATTGTGAAACTTGTCTGTCTTTCTTTCTCATGTTTCTCTAGCTTTATCCATGAGACTATGACTCGTTTCAGTTGTTGGGGAGTTTCTGTGGTCTGGCGAACGGTCCGTTGACGATGACGTCCGGTGCTTTCCTGGTGGTCGTTGATATCCACTAGGCGTGCTGTATCGAGTACGCGGTCACCGTAATGCCTGCAATCTATATTGAATTGGCTAGTCATTGATCGCCGTATGGACTACACGGAAACATGTACCCCGCTGGGCTCACCTACCGGGTTGGTGGGCGCCCAGATGGGGGTGAAGACCCCACTTGCCCATTATGGAGGGGCATGACGACACATAATATAATAGGGGCATAACGACACATAATAATAATAACCTTCCAGGTTGGTGGGCACCCAGATGGGGTAAAGACCCCACTTGCCCATTATGGAGGGGCATAGTGACACATTGTCTGTCTTTCTTTCTCATGTTTCTCTAGCTTTATCCATGAGACTATGACTCGTTTCAGTCGTTGGGAAGTTTCTGTGGTCTGGCGAAGGGTCCGTTGACGATGACGTTCAGTGCTTTCCTGGTGGTCATTGATATCCACTAGGTGTGCTGTATCGAGTTTGCGGTCATCGTAATGCCTGCAATCTATATCGAATTGGCTAGTCATTGATCGCCGTGTGGACTACACAGAAATTTTTACCCTGCTGGGCTCACCTGCCAGGTTGGTGGGCGCCCAGATGGGGTAAAGACCCCACTTGCCCATCACAGAGGGGCATAATGACACAACTATGCCACTATAGCCTAGTGGTTAGAGTTCTTGTTCTCTGACCATGATGGCCTGGGTTCAATGCTGGGTGGTGACAGCAATATGATGAAATGAGTGTTGGTTCTTTCTCACTGTCTATTTGTCTGTGTCTGTGAGAGTAGACTTTGTTTGCATCGATGGGGAGTTTCTGTGATCTGGCGTGGAGATTGTTGGCAATGAGGATCAGTTCTTTCTTGATAGTCATTGAAATCCTCGTAGTACACGTAATCAATGATCAATAGGCCAGTTACTATCGCCATATGGATTACACGAAAACATGTACCTTTCTGGCACTTACCTGCCGGGTTGGTGGGCACCCAGTTGAGGGTAAAGACCCCTTGTACCATACGTAGAGGGTGATGACGATGTAATAAATCGCCATGGCTTAGTGGTTAGCGACAATGGCTACCACTTCACAGTTTGAGGGTTTGAACCCAGTGATGACAGTAAATTATGAAACTTGTCTGTCTTCTTTCTCGTGTTTCTCTATCTTTATCATTTCAGTCGGGGAGTTTCTGTGGTCTTGCTATTCAGTTGCATGTATTGTTGGTAGCAGTTTGAAGACCAACGACGGAGAGTTTTGATTAGCCAATCTGGCAGGCCAGCTGCGGCTGCAGGTGTTGCTGCTCCGATCTGGAAGCTGTGACCTGTGTAGTGGTCTTAGTTGTACCCCAATTTATGTAGCAAAGACCGAAGCATAGAGATAAGACGCAGAAGAGTGGAAAAGGACCTGTCTGCGTGTGCAAATGTGGCCCAGTACATCTAACGGTTGTTGGTTGGTAGGTCAAGACGTTCTCGCAGTGCCGATTTTATTTGACCCATGATCTTTATAGTGATTGGAAGGCAAGGTTTTGGAGGTCACCGAAGTGTGCGGCATCTGATGCCTCGGAGGACAAGGGAAGGCAAATAGAAGTTGCTACGGGGTCTGGCATGCCTGCGAGTTGATGATGGTGTTTGATGCTAGCCAGATATACTTTCAGCATCTGGTACTGCACTTCTGAAGCTGCTGACGCGACAAACTCGACGAGAGATGACTCTGAGGCTGGGAACGGTGACCACTTCCTTTGTCTGCAGAACTCCGTATACCGTGACACGTCTGTGTTATAGGTGCATTGTGATGAGGCGGCGATGCTTTCATGTAGGAAGAATGTGGCTGCAGGTCCGGGAGACCAATGGTGAGAGCTTCCGCAGGCAGTGGAGTTGGTCGTGGTGCTGCTTGAGGTGCCAGTGCATTTGGGCATCTGTGTGCGAGACAATGCGTCAGCAATTACGTTAGAAGCGCCCGGAATATGTCTAATAATGGCAGTATAGTTATTGTTTGCCGCCTTAAAAACAAGCAACGGACAAGTGCCGTGAGATTGGGGCAGTGGGATGAGCTCTGTTGTCATAAGTTGACTATGCTCATGTTGTCACAGTGGAATAAAACCCGCTTGCCAGACCAATGCTTACCCCACATCAAACAGGCTACAACGACGGCGAACAATTCTTGCCATGCTATGGACTTCCCCAATTCCAGTGTCTGGTGCGACTGCCAGTCACAGCGGAACCAGGCTCCACTGTAGTATGTGCCAAAACTGCGTGAACCGGACACATCTGTGTGGAGATCCATGTCTGCGGCGGCAGAGAGATGGACAGGCATCCAGCATCATTGCAACCCCATTCCAGGACGGGAGAATGCGATTCCACCATTGGAAATCCTTTCTAGTTTCGCTGTTAATGCAGACATGGTGATGACTCAATCGGACGGAAGTTGCCAGATCGATGAGTCATAGTAGAAGAATTCGGTCGGTCGGAATGTCCTTACATGCGAAACTGGACTTACCGATTATGGATTGTAATGGTTAGTTTACATAGTAAACGTAGGTTAACATCAGGAGTAGAAGATTACAGAGGTTAGCCGAACCTTTGTAATGTTAATAGCTAGCTTTTGAAGTATGTATTAATACAAATGACTGTCAGAACGTTGCATTGTTTGGTTAGCATTGTTCGGTTATCTTTGTCTAGTTGCTTTCTTGATATGAGTAAACGCAACAGTCGTTCAACCCGACGAGCATCGTTCCTCACTCTTCCTCAGTCTCCTGAAGAAATTGCTTTGCTTTTAGACGTGTCAATTCAATTCGCTTGCTCCTACAGCAATATAATCTAGTCTCTACTGGCTCCAGACTGGAACAGATCAAGTGACTGTTTGCTGCTCTCTTTCCTACTGATGGAGCTACTACAACAACTACAGAGTCAGCAGCAGCTTTATCCACGGCGGTGATGACAGAAACGCCTACCATGGCCACACAAATCGACAGCATCGCTAGAGACTGATCCAGTCAGCAAGCATCAGTATCTGCCATGTCTGAAGCTATTCGTCCCATGCTCAGTCGTTCGAGATCCAGGTCAGGCTCTTCCCGCCATACCACAAGGGAAGGCCGTACTCAGATGCGGAGTCCCAATTGTGGGAACTGGAAGCTCTTGCTCATCATCAAGGTCTCGATTATCAAAACAACGGTCTAGATCGTGCTTGGTCGCCTTACGGCGTGACAGCCATTGGGGAAATTCATTCATCAGATCCCTCAGTTTTTCAGGAGGTAACCTGGCAACCAGCGCCTCTGAGTCAAGTTCAATGCCTAGGAAAGTTATGGTTGTAGTCGGGCCTTTTTCTTTGCTCAGTTCCATCATTATGCCCAGCTGATGGGCTTTGTCTTTCACCCGTGTCATGGATGCACGGCAAGTGGAGTTGTCAGGTTCGACAAGAAGAAGAAAACGTCGAGGTAGTGTAGAACACAATGAACATGGCACTCGTTTACTAGGATCCATTCAAATGTGTCCGCTACTCGATTAAATAGTGCTGGTGAGGAGCGTAGACCTTATTGCAAGCGCTTGTCGACGTAGTATTGGCCATCCCAATAAACTCCCAGTAGGTCCCAATCCTCTCGGCAGACAGCGCACAAACAAAAGGCATGTTTCAAGGCCATCTTGCCATGCAGCAACCTTGACCGGTCTGTTTCACGAAGGCAATGGCATCGTCAATTTTCTTGTACTGCAAGTGGAACTCCTTCGGGGCAATTCTTAGTTTAGTAGATGATGCCTAACATCAAAATTTTACCAAGGCGAGTTCGTCTTGGGTTGTCCACAATCGAAGTCGTTTGTGAAAATGACTATAGACTTTGCAGAGTGTGTAAAAGTGAGTGAAATGTGTATTGATTCCATTCAGAAGTTCAACGTCTCAGTCGAAGACGGAAAACATTAAAATCCCATTGAGATGAAAAATAATTCCCAGTTTCATTCGAACGAAAGAATCCCAGTAAAAAAGATGAACAGGTCCTCTCATTCTTTAAGCAAGTGACTCAGATAGATGCGAAACATTTCCGTACGTGCGGCAGTTCTCTCTGCGTGTACAGTTCTGGGGCAGAAAACCTATGCATGGTCAGTCTCGCCATCTCACTGAGAAACCACCTGTAGACATGAAAGAGATATACAGATGGCTGAAGTCATCGAATCTTCTTGCTGCAACTGAGAGACTTGTTGTTGCTGCTTAAGACCAAGCTCTTCAGAATCGGTATTATGAGTGCAACATCCTGCATCAAGATGTCAGTCCCACTTGGCGCTTGTGCAGTGTAGGCCTGGAAACAGTTCACCGCATTGTGGCAGGCTGTAGTGCCTTGGCACCATAGGACTACACTGATCGACACAATCAGGTGGCCTCAATTATCCACTGGGACATTTTTTGTCATTTTGGGGTTCCAGTGGAGAGAAGATGGTTCCGGCATCATCCTGATAGGCTTCTGGAGACGGACTACATCACTATGATGTGGAATACAGCCATCTCTATTGCTAGGAAGATCTGTTCCGATTGTCCTGACATCTGTTTCAGGAATAAGAAGACAGATAGTTGTCTTCTTATTGATATCAGCTGTCCTACTGATGGCAACATTGCCAGGAAGCAGACTGAGAAGTTGACAAAATACAGTGACTTGCGGGTGGAGGTAAACCGCATGTGCCAGTGTTGGACACTGGTTGTTCCAGTGGTTTTGGAAGTATTGGGCACGTGCACACAGGTATTGCACGGTGGCTGGACAATATTGCAGGTCACCACAACCTGCAGCACTTACAGAAAGCAGTGCTTCTTGAATCCTGTCATATCCTCATAAAGTCATGTCTTCTGTTTAGACAGTCATGATGGTCTAAGCACGTCTGAGGCAGGGTTTGTCTCCAGTGCTTACAAGAGATCTTACCAAACAGACTGATCGGGTTGAGCAACAACAACAACAACAACAACAAGAAGATAATATAATAATAATAATAACTAGTTGTACGGTATCTGTAGGCACCACGCGTGCGTGAGTAACACTTCCAACGGAGCTTTCAGACCGTCTACTGAAATGCCGAGTCCTAGCTAGACAATACGCATACAGGCCTGGTATAGGTAGTCGTCGTTTTGCGATCGTGATCAAGACAATTGAAATGTACAGTCTAGCTATGCACTCAGTTCCGTTGTAACGACAGTGGTATGGTATTTTACTGACATAGAAATTGATATTGGCAAACATTGACTATCAACAGTGTTAGATGCAGCACAGTGTAGTAAAAGATTGATCGTACTGACGTGTGAATAGTTGACTGTAGGTGGCATTCAACTCCTGAAGGTGTTTCTTGGTTGTCAAGTACACACAGTCCCTAGCTACAATACAAAGGGATGGGGCGACGAAAGTTCAGGAAGCATTTTCTCCGTCGTTCAGTCACTTAGACAAATTGTTCTTAGACTCATCTGTAGTCGGACATGGAAATGATTTTTTAAGGTAGGTCCTAGCATGAAACGTGGTCATGGGGAGGAGAAGTTTGAGAGTTATGTACACACACACACACACACACACACACACACACACACACACACACACACACACACACACACACACCAAAAGCTCGATGGAGACCCATATAGGACCACACCCATTTCTGTTGTGCGACCCGGATTAGAAGCCTCGTGATGTCAGTCCTACTTGCCGCATGTGCAGTGTAGGCCTGGAAACAGTTGACCACGTGGCAGACTGTAGTGCTTTGGCACTGATGGGCTACACTGATCGACACAATCAGGTGGCCTCCATCATTCACTGGGATGTTTGTTGCCATTTTGGGGTTCCAGTGGAGAGCAGATGGTACCGGCATCATCCTGATAGGCTTGTGGAGACGGATGACACTACTATGATGTGAGATACCACCATCCCCACTGCCAAGAAGATCAAGGCCAATCGTCCAGACATCTGTCAGAAATAAGAAGACAAACACTTGTCTTCTTCTTGATATCAGCTGTCCTGCTGATGGCAACATTGGCAAGAAACATGCTGAGAAGTTGGCGAAGTACAGCGGCTTGCAAGTGGAGATAAGCCGCAAGTGGCATTGTTAAACAATGGTAGTTCCGGTGGTCTTGGGAGCTGTAGACACAGGTCACGCAGGTATTGCACGGTGGCTGGACATTATTCCAGGTCATCACAACCTGCAGTATTTACAGAAAACAGTGCTTCTGGGATCTACTTGGATCCTTCGTAAAGTCACGTCTTCTTTCTAGACAGCCGTGATGGTCTAAGTACTTCTGAAGCAGGGTTTGCTTCCGGTACTGGTAATATACTTTACAAACCAGACTGATCTGGTTGAGCGCAACATAATAATGTACTCTCTGGGACTTACCTGCCGGGGTGGTGGGTGCCCAGTTGAGGGTAAAGACCCTACTTACCCTACACTTAGAGGGTGATGACGACAAATAATAAATATTGGATTGGCTAGTCATTGATCTTTGTGTTGACGCGATGCAGAAACATGTACCACGCTGGGCTCACGTGCCGGGTTGGTGGGCGCCCAGATGGGGTAAAGACCCCACTTGCTGATCATGAAGGGGCTAACGACATATGACAATAATAAGAGTCTTGGAGAAAAAAAGAACAAGCTGTCTATTTTGGCTATGTCTGTGAGAGTAGATTTGTTTCTATCGATGGGGAGTTTCTGTGATCTGGCGTGGGGACCATTTGCAATGAAGATCAGTGCTTTCCTTGATAGCCATTGATATCTACTGGGTTTGCTGTTCAGGGATGGCAAAATCCTCGTAGCTCATGCAATTAATAATCGATAAGCCAGTTACTAGCGCCATATGGAATACACGGAAACATGTACTCTCTGGGACTTACCTACCGAGTGAGTGGGTGCCCAGTTGAGGTAAAGACCCCACTTACCCTACCTAGAGGGTGATGATGACATAATAACTATAGCCTAGTGGTTAGAGTTCTGGTTGTCTGACATGATGGCCTGGTTTCAATCCTGGGTGGTGACAGCAATATAATGAAACGAGTCTGTTGGTTCTTTCTCACTGTCTATTTGGCTATGTCTGTGAGAGTAGACTTGTTTCTGTCAATGAGGAGTTTCTGTGATCTCGTGTGGGGACTGTTGGCAATGAGGATCAGTGCTTTCCTGGTAGTCATTGATATCTACTGGATGTGCTGTTTAGAGCTGGCAAAATCTCTGTAGTGCAATCAATCAATCGATAAGCCAGTTAGTAGTGCCATATGGATTAAACGGAAACATGTACCTCTCTGGGAATTTCTTGCTAGGTTGGTGGGTGCCCAGTTGAGGGTAAAGACCCCACTTGCCCTAAAGGGTGATGACGACATAAATAAGGATACTACATAAAGTTATGTCTTCTGTCTAGACAGCAATGATGGTCTAAGCACCTCTGAAGCAGGGTTTGCCTCCAGTGCTTACAAGAGACCTCACGAACTAGATTGATTTGGTTGAGTACGACACAATAATAACTAGCCTACTCCCGGTAATCTGAGTGCACGCGGAAGGCAGTGGGAATCAAATCCGCCTTGCGCTGAGTCTACTTCCTGTCTATAGCATGATGCAACTTTTGTCAAAGCCCACCCGAGTCGAGTCCCCGAGAGGGGTCCCCAGCAAGTCAAGCACGAGCGCAGGCACGAGCCTGTCGAAATCGCACCTGTCCGGCATGGTTGGTGTGCTGATCCGTTCATCCCTTCCGCCACATTGCGAGATGGCATGTCTAGAGAATGACACAACTTCCAATTGACGACATCAGCTGACTCTCCATGGCTTCAGCTGACTCTCCATGGCTCAGCTGACTCTCCATGGCTTCAGCTGACTCTCGATGGCTCAGCTGACTCACTACGGCATTATCTGACTCTCTACGGCATTATCTGACTCACACGGTAGGCAGTGAAAAATAGCATGATGCAACTTCCGCTTACAGACGGGACGGACAGACAGAAGCGGCGCTAGCGCAATTACAATGTATATAGAGATAAGGTCACTGTCGTGGCTTAGTGGTTAACGAAAATGACTACCACTCCATAGTTTCGGATGTTGATGGCTGCCTAGTACAATAAATACCATCTCTTCATCTTTGATGAGATTTCAGAATTTTCTTTGAGCGGATACACCTTCTGTTGTTCCTCTCATTTGATTTGCTTTTCTCAGTTCTCAGGTGGCAAATTTTGAACTTTAACAGTCGCTGATTTGAACTTGGCTCTTTGTTTCTACACACGGCAAGCAGGTTAACGTCTCATCTAGGTTTTTAGAAGTATGACCTAGTGCTGCTGGTGCAACAGCAGTGGATGCTGCAAGAAATGCCGCTGTGTGAAGAATGGAGTTGCATGCACAAACTGCAACCCCAAGAACCACGACCAGTGTCAAAATTTGAAAGTGACATGATCAAGTCAACAATCAACTCCAATTGATGGCTCCATTTGTGTATCAAGAGAGATGTCGAAGGAAGCCTTGTCACAGCAACAGTCATGAAACGAGAAGTCGTTGAATCATTCAGACAGCTCAGTTATGGAATTCACAACACCTCAATGGAAATGAAACACAAGGAAGTCATACGCTGAAGCTCTCCGTAGTAATCCTTCGTCAGCCCGCTCATCATTGTCGAATTCGTCGTTGTCCCTGTATAATCATACAGCACACAGAATGACACCCAAGGCCGATGAGTATGGAATTACGCTTAGTAGTGACGTCACTGTGCAGGAAAATGCAACTACTCAGTAATTTACTAAGCTACCAAATGAAGTGTCACATCCAGAGTCATCTATCATGCAAACCTATCACAATTTAACATCCAGCAATGTTGGTAACCGTCTTCCTCCCTACAAACAGATTGACAGTTTTGACTTTTGTTGGAGATCTCAATCTGGGCATAATTTCAAGCGAATGGTAGATAGAGCATACTCTGAGGTGGTACACTGGAAACGAAATCTTTTCAAGCTGCTTTATGGTCCTGTGGGAAGGCAAAGTGTATCTGAAATGGCCAGTCTATTTGAAGGATATGCTGACGCTTCAAATCTAGAAAGTATTGCCATTACATCCACCATGATTATGCCTCACTTATTACTACAAAAACC
Source organism: Corticium candelabrum (assembly GCF_963422355.1). Lineage (NCBI taxonomy): Eukaryota > Metazoa > Porifera > Homoscleromorpha > Homosclerophorida > Plakinidae > Corticium > Corticium candelabrum. The sequence goes on from NC_085106.1 coordinate 5,634,827, forward strand.
TGATGGGAAATTGAATGTGCAGAAGAAATCACAGTGCCTTTCACGTCGCTTGTCTGCTATTTAGCAACGATTGTGTTTCAAGAGAGCTTCATTAGAGAGTGACCTGTCAAGACAATTTGCTCAATGCATGAACAACGGTAATGTAAAGGCTGCACAACGAATTTTGTCTGGTGAGAACAACTACGGCTTGCTATCACTTGATGAATACATCAGTGACGGTGATGTATCTCACAAATCAGTTAGAGACATATTGAAAGAGAAACACCCTGACCGAGCCTCTTGCTATGAAGAAGCTATTCTGGACCTGAAATGTCAACCTTCTGAAGTCCATTCCATTCTGTTTGAGAAGATAGATGGTTTACTAATACGATAGATGGTTTACTAATACGAGAGATGGCTCTGAAATGCAGTGGAGCTGCAGGACCATCAGGACTTGATGCTTCTGATTGGAGGAGACTATGTACTGGGTTTCAGAATAAACCGTTGGACTTATGTAACTCTTTAGCTTCAGTGCTCGCAGAATCTCTACTGAATTTATTGACCCCAGTGGGATTACTCCTTTGGCTGTTTGTCGATTAATTAATTTGACAAAATTCTGGAGTCAGGCCAGAATCAGTAGCAAGGCTTACGTAGTGTTGTGAAGAATGATATCTTGACTGTGGCTGGAGCACTACAATTTTGTGCAGGTCAAGATGTAAGGCTGCTGTTCACTCTATGCATGTCATATTTGATGATCTCAAAACGGAAGCTGTCCTGTTTGTTGATGCAGTGAATGCATTTATTTAACAACCGTAATCGTCACGTGGCATTGAGAAATATATCCATGAATTGCCCTGCAATTTTCCCAACTCTTGTCAACACATACAGACTGCCCACCAAATTGTTCGTTGGAAGAGAAGATTTGCTATCTATGGAAGGAACAACGCAAGGAGATTCTCTAGCGATGCCCGTGTATGCTTTAGCTACCAGGCCTCTTCTCCCAAAAGTACAAACAAGGGATGCGAAGCAAGTTTGGTATGCTGATGATGATGCTGCAGGAGGTCCACTCATATCATTGATGCAATGGTGAAACAAACTTAATGACTTAGGCTCCATATTTGGATACTTTCTAAATGCGAATAAATCATGGCTAATAGTGAATCCTGGATTCTTGGACACAGCAAAACCTCTCTTTGATAACACAAACATCAATATTACAACAGAAGACAGAGAATACTTTGGAGCAGCGTTGAAAAACAAAGAATTTTGCAAAGGATTTCTCAAACAAAAGGTTAGAATGGAATTCAGAGATTGAAACATTGGCTAAGGTCACACAATCTCAACCGCAAGCTGTGTACTCTGCTTTGACACATGGCATGATCGGAACATGGGTTTGTGCCATGAGGACCAACGAATATACAACTGGATCTCTGCTCTCTCTAGAAATGCAGATCCAAAACAAATTGATTCCTGCTATCACTGGAAGGCATCCGCTAGGAGAAGTGGAAAGAAGGCTTTTAGAACTACCACTTTGACATGGAGGACTTGGAATAGTCAACCCACTCAACATGAAGTCTGAATACATGCATTCTAAAACAGTTTCTACACCACTCGTCAACTTGATTATCCAGCAACAGGTAGAATTGGGTAACTTGCCTCAGCAACAGTGTATGTTGAAAGAAATGATTCATAAACAAAAGAGAAAATTTGAATCAGCATGTGGATCAGATTTCTAATGAATTACCAAAGCAACTTCGCCGTCCAGTTGAACTTGCAAAAGAAAAAAGGAGTTCAAGCTGGCTGACAACACCTCTCTTACAACAACACGGAGTTTGTTTGCAGAAATCGGTGTTTAGAGACGCCCTATGCTAGAGATATGGTTGGTGACCAATGAATCTACCTGATCAATGCCTTTGTGGAGCTCCCTTCACAGTTGATTATTCTCTGTCGTGTCCTACTGGAGCGCATCCAACAATTTGACATAATGAAGTTCGGGATTTGTTCCATGACCTGTTGACTGATGTGTGCTGTGATATTCAATGAGAATCGTTACTACAGCCTCTCAACGGTGAGAATTTACAAGAAAGACTTGTACAACAGATGATGAAGCTCGGCTGGACATTGCTGCGAACAGATTCTGAGGTGGACGATTCCAACGAACAATATTATGACATGAGGATTTTCAATCCAAACGCAGGCTCTTACAGCACGAACAAAATTGCATCTTGTTACAGAAATCAGGAACAAGAGAAAAAACGGAAATACGAGGAACAGGTTTCAGCAGTGGAACTAGCTTCTTTCGCACCAATCATACACAGGTGGATATAGCAAGATCAACACAACATTGCTGAAGAGATTAGCTTCCTTACTATCTCATAAGAAAACACACCGTACAGTCAAACACTCAACTGGATTCGCTGCCGCCCTAGCTTTGCCCTTCTACGAGCATGCATCATGTCTCTCAGAGGATCTAGGGTGAAGTTCAGAAGCTCAACAAATGACAGCAACATTCTGCTGGCAACAGCAGAAGGACACTTTAGATAACTGCCTTAGTACACACTTATTAGTAACAGTAACTAGCTTCGTTGTCGTATGTATATATGTAGTACGATTTATTGAAATACACCAGGTTTCTTCAGTAGTAGTAGTAGTAGAGTTTCATTTTACTAAGGAAAACCTTCGGCAATGCTGATCTTCCAGGTACCCTAGAATAGTATATACAGATACAAACTAGCAACATAAAATATATGCAGACAGAAAGACTACAGTACACTAACATATAAACTAACATATCTATGCAAAAAATTTCTATGTAAGGTAATACTCTCTATTGATATATTTTCTAAAATTTGAAAATGACTATAGATCGTAAACTACATGGTAATGAATTCCACAGAGTTGTTCCTCTATATTCAAGCGTCCTCTTCAGTGCGTCTGTTTTAGGTTGAGGGATATAGAAAGAGTTGGTAGTACTAGCACAAGTGCATCTTTCAGTTATCTCTTTGGTTGTCTTAAACTTGTCTGTTATTGACTTGGCCAGAGAACCACTAGTAGCTTTGTATGTGAATTTCGCCAGCTGTATTCTGTGTCTGCATTCAAAATCAGCAAATCTCAAGTGCTGAAACATTGGTTTGCTGGATTCCATGAATGAACTATTTGTTATAACACGTACAGCTTTCTTCTCCAACTGATGGAGTTGTTGATTCTGTGTTTTATTCAACGATGACCATGCAACAGCAGCATAGTCAATGTTAGGCTGTGTATCACAGCTTTACGGAATAATAATCTTTCCTTTTCGGTCGTGTTGTTTCTATATCGCCAAAGAACTCCAATATTTCTAGAGCTTTGATCAATAATAGCTGAAACATGATGTTTCCAAAAAAGGTCACAGTCAAATTGACACCAAGATACTACTTAGTTGTTGTTGCAGAAACGATGTCTGAACCAATACAGATATGAGGTTGTTCAGAAGGATGATTATACATCAGTAAATTATGAAACTTGTCTGTCTTTCTTTTTCATGTTTCTCTAGCTTTGTCAATAAGACTATGACTCGTTTCAGTCGGTGGGAGCTCTTTGGGCTGGCGAATGTTTCATTGACGATGACGTTCAGTGCTTACCTGTTGTCATTAATATCCACTAGGCGTGCTGTACCGAGTTCGCAGTCACCATAATGCCTGCAATCTATATCGAATTGGCTAGTCATTGATTGCCATGTGAATATGATTGAGGTAAAAACCCCACATGCTCATCATGGAGGGGCATAACAACACAATAGTAGTCTATTTTTTACACACCAGGTTCTGGTGCAGTTCCCATGGAGGGCAGTCAACAAACAGACAAGCAAACAAGCTAACAAAGGACACACTACATAAAAGATTTACCGAATTCAGTGTCTTGTAACTGACAACAAACAGGTTATTGTAGCTACAACCAGAACGTATTATATTTATGTTTATTTTTTATATGCAAAGGTCTACAACCAGTTTTAACATAAACATGGAAATGTGTTTGTTAGTTACTCTGCAACATCTGCACCTCTAATAACTTTTTGCAGTGTGTGTGTTGTACTAAGACTTTTAGCTGGGCGTGAAGTGACTTGAAACACACTACAAAACAGAAAATTGGTGCAATTGTAATTATTACATTAAAATGAGATTCTTACTTGAAAGTTGGTTCTAACACAATTTTATATGTACTGCTATTACAGACAATGTTACGATGGTTCTCAGAATTCAATGACCAACAGAGAAATGTGTTTCTTCACAAGATGCTGGTGACTTGTTTTTGTAGTGTTACCTGTTGGATCTGTTTAGTATGTCTGCGCTGGTAGGATGTGTGTGACTGTGCTCAACTTCACTTGCTGTCAGTTGAAATGGAAGACAATCTCCACAAGACGTGTCCTCATAACTGCCAAGACTTGTTATCGTGGCTACCACCAGCTATATCATTTCGTATCTTGTCTCTTCTTGATCCAGGTTCTTGTATGCACATGCACACACCCTGGAATCGTACCATGTTTTGATCGTATGGTGCTGCTGAATGCCACGTGCACACACACACACACACACACACACACACACACACACACACACACACACACACACACACACACATTACACCACAGGCAGTCTTAGTGCATTTCAGATATTTTAGTATGTAGTTTTTAGTTTCACAAATAGAGGAAGTTGTATCATATAGCGGTGCTTTTAGTGAGTTTATGTCAAGCAAGTCAAGTGAGTACAGGTTGGAGTTACATGGCTGCAGAACCTCGTTTATGGATGGGTTTATGCAAGTTTGTTTGAACATTCTATTGTTTGGTGTTATGGCATTTGGAGTTTCATATGGCAGGATGAAAGAGTGGCAGCTGTCAGACATGGGAGAGAGGAAACAGCGGAGAGAATTTGGTGTTAGAGATGGAACAAGACGAGTATATGTGAATTGATGAAGTAGTGTGAGATGCAACAGAATATACCTTTGTGTTGTGTTAGTGGAAAGAAATGTTTGCTGAGAGATTTCGAGTGAGAAGGAATTGGCTGCAAGGACGATACACTGTACGAACATTTGAAGGTCATTCACAAGGTTAGTCTGTTATAGAAGTCCTGTGGTTTTAATTGCAGGATTTTAGTCACTTTTTATTTTAACACATTGGTGTTACATCTCTATTACTGCCTAAACATGATTTAAAATTGTTTAAGCGTAACATCCAGCACGCCTTCACTAGCATTAAATCTGTTTAAATCTGACTTTTGCTAAACATGATTTATAGGTAACTAGCTCAAGTGGTTTTGGATTAATGGTCATGTGATGGTGATGCACATTGCATGAAGATGGATCGTAATTTTTGGTGCCTTCGCATTGTTCTGTTACTCTGGAGGATATTTCAAGAAGACAAAGTCAGGCAGTCTCATAGACAGCGGAAGATGTTGCAGAGAGCGAAAAAAGAGCAATTTCTTTGATATCTCTAGCCACCAAATCCCCCTCACTAATGCTGTGCACTTCAATGCATCGGCTGATGCTCTCACCCATGCATCTTTTGACAGAGTGGTAGAAAGAATTCTTGTGGTGCAAAGCAGTCCCAGATAATAGTGTTGAGATCTTCAATAGCATTACATTAAGTGAGTTTAAAGCACAGCAAATGAAGACATGGCCTTGTTCATTAAGTTAAGCATCTGTTATTAACCCGAGGTGCTGATGTGTTAGGGTTACATACAATAGTGTGGGTTGGGGACCAGTGATTCATTCATTCATGGAACGGCCAGACAAACGGATGGCTAATTGGAATGCAGCACATGCGCTCAATGTTATTGCTGGTGTTAATTAGCACGCCGGTCTATGTGATGATGTCTTCCTATGCTTTCAAGAGCCATTGAAGGTCAACAATTCCACATGGTAGTGAATGCGTCCAGCTCTTTCTCACCCTTCTCATTAAATAGCAGGTGCCAGCAGCTGTTCTGTAACTTACGCTAGCATCCAAGGTTGGCACTTACGTACTTTCATTATTGCAGTTTAACATCATTCGTAACACACTACTGTGTTGTAAGCAACATGTCCACTAGCAATACCACGTAGACACGAAACAGTGTGGGCTTCAATGGGGCAACGTGCCAGGTTGTGAGGAATTGTGAACAATTGGTTACCCAGAGGTAGGCTTACACGCTGAGCTCCAGCAAGTGGTGTGAATCCAAGAGGTCACTCAGGGTGACGTTGGAGGATCATTCCCGTTAGAACCACTATGTACTCAAGCCCAAGAGGTCAGTCCAGCTGATGTTGCAGACTGTCCCACTCCGCTGAGCCCAAGAGGTCAGTGGAATTGACGTTGGAGGCTTAACACACCATTACAGAACTTCTTTCGTTTAATGACGTGTATGAGACAATTGACTTGCGTCGAAGATGTTAGTCGCTTTGACGTTGCAACCTGAGTGGAGGTACAGTACACTCGTAATGTTGGGCCAAGACTGGCCTGAACAAGGCTCCTCTCCCAAGTAGCACGCTACCCCATTGGGCCAAAGAGAGCCAGGGGACTGTGTGTGTACCAGAGCGCTGGAATACAGCCTGAGACCATTAAATTCAGCATATAGCCGTCTTTATTGTGAGTAAGTGTGAAAGAAAATAGATGTTAGTCAGCGGACCACGATTAAAGTTAGTAGGAATGTGGGCCTTAGCGAGAGCGTTTGCCACAGAAGAGAGGGCCTTGCCATTTCGTTGGATTTATCGTTGATAGCAGTCTGAAGGAGAGGTTTTGGAGGTAACCGAAGTCTGCGGCGTCTGATGCCTTGGAGGACGAGGGGAAGGCAAATAGAAGTTGATACGGGGTTTGGCATGCGTGCGAGTTGATGATGGTGTTTGATGCCAGCCAGGTATACCTTCAGAGGCTGGGAACAGTGACCACTTCCTTTGTCTGCAGAACTCCATATATCATGACACGCCTCTGTTATAGATAAGGCGGTGATGCTTTCGTTTAGGAAGAATATGGTAGGAAGAATGTGGTTGCTCGTTTGGGAGACCATTGGTGAGAGCTTCCGCAGGCAGTGGAGTTGGCCGTGGTACTGCCCGAGATGCCAATGCATGGAACTTGGGCATCTGTGCACAAGACAATGCGTCAGCAATTATGTTAGAATCATCCAGAATATGTCTAATAACGACAGTATAGTTATTGTTTGCCGCCATAAAATCAAGCAACGGATGAGTGCCATGAGATTAGGGCAGCGGGATGAGCCGTGTTGCCATAAGTCGACTACGCTCTGGTTGTCACAGTGGTATAAAACCTGCTTGCCAGACCAATGCTTACCCCACGTCAAACAAGCGACGACGACGACGGCGAACAATTCTTGCCATGCTATAGACTTCTAACTATAGTATGCGTCAAAACCGTGTGAACCGGACCCATCTGTGCAGAGCTCCATGTCGGCAGCGGCAGAGAGATGGACATCCAACATCATTGCCATTCAATTTCAGGACAGGAGAAAGTGAAACCACCATTGGAAATCCGTCCTAGTTTCGCTGTTAATGTATACATTTTGATGACTCAATTGGACGAAGGTTGTCCGGTCGATGAGTCGTCGTAGAAAAAATTGGCCGACCGGAATAACTTTGCATGCGAAACTAAGCTTACCGATTATGAATTGTAAGTCGCGCTTGGTCACCTTATGGCGTGACAGCCATTGGGGAATTTCATCCATAAGATCCCTCAGTTTTTCAAGAGGTAACCTGGCAACCAGCATCTCTGAGTCAAGTTCAATGTCTACTCTCTATTTGCATTGGGAAGTAACTAATGATACAGCTGGATTTGTTTACCTCACTCAGATGTTAAGTGATATCCTATTAACTGTACAATTTTAGAGGTCATATTATAATACAAAGATGTTAGGTAATAGTAGAGGAAGTCACAGGTTATCAAGACAAAACAGAACAAGAAGAGGAGTCAGAAATACCAAGCAGCTACTCGCGAAACAAGAGCAACTGTGAGCTAATGTCAAGGCAACGGACCTTTAGTGACCTTGCTATTTGGCTACTTCCTGTATTAGCAGCATTCTTGTTGTAAGACCATACCTTTTTAATGAGTTAAGAACCCTAACAACTCTTGTTATGCAAAGCCTTATTAAACCGCCTGTGGCCATGTTCACACTAGGGTTAGAAAACCTGGGTTTGCGCTAATTAATCATAACACCCCGCTGTGCTATCATGAGCAAAGGGTGTTGTCGCATGTTGAGCTTGTCCCGTTTCCTCTAATTAGTCATAATAGTTGTGTGTACTCTAGCAGACTGCAACTGATTGTATTATGTACTCGAGCTACGCTACTCAACTTTCGTGCAAGAATTGAAATGTATTCCGGCCGCTTTTCATCTCCGAGTGCCTTCTTCAGGTGTAGGGTTCACATGCGTGTGATAGAACGGCAACAGCTGCCTGAATCTATGGATGCGACAATGTTTTTTCACTACAGAATTCTGCAAGTCAAGCTGCGGATTCAATTTGCTCAAGAAAAAACTGCCAGACCAACACAAAGTAGAGCAATCTACTTTGATTCATTGCTGTGATATGCAATATGAATACACTGGAATGTTTTGACAAGCGCTAACCCCAGCTAAACCCAGCGCTTAACCATACATTTCAGAAGGGCTAGGCTAGCCCTACTCTAACGCACATTTCTGTTGTAAAGTGACCTGATTATTGTAATTGGTTATGCTAAGCAGTAGCAAACCCAGTTTTAGACCCTAGTGTGAACACAGCTTGTGTAATACATACGGCGGCGTTACCATAACTATAGAAAATCCAGGAACTTGTGGTTTTGAACGATACCAAGATCATCACTGTTTGCCTTATTGCACAGAAGTTATTACAGATTTTCAAAGCGCAAAGTCAACGCGAGCAGAGGGTAGGACAGTTATGGTTGTAGTCGGGCCTGTCTCTTTGCTTAGCTCCATCAGTACGCCCAGCTGATGGGCTTTGTCCTTCACCCATGTCATGGCTGCACAGCAAGTGGAGTTGTCAGGTTCAACAAAGAAGAAATCGTCGAGGTAGTGTAGAACATGATTAATTAATGTGGCACTTGTTTACTAAGATCCATTCAAAAAAAAATGCGTTTGCTACTTGATTAAATGGTGCTGGTAATGAGCATAGATCGAAAGGCAAGCACTTGTCGACGTAGTATTGATCGTCCCAATAAACCCCCAATAGGGCACAAACGAAAGGCATGTTTCAAGTCCATCTTTGCCATGCAGCATCCCTGACTGGTCTGTTTCACGAAGACAATGGCGTTGTCAATTTTCTTGTATCGCAAGTGATTCTCCTCCAGGTCAATACCGTCGTTAATACTAAGTCTACGAGGAGCGGAGAGGTGCATAATCAGTCTCCAGCTACCATTTTTTTGGGAACCACACCTATGCCAGAGCATTGGAGAGTTGGCAGAGGTGGTTCATTGAATGGGCCAGCCATGTGACCACGTTTGCATTCTAAATCAAGCCCTTGCTGAACAGTAACCTTGTACTTGATTGCGGACTTTAGGTTGGAAAACAAACGAAAGTAACGTGCACCAGTGTAGCCAAGATTGAAACTGTGATGTAGTGACCAAAAAAGCAGTAATTCAACAAACGTACGATCAGGGTGATTGTGTAGTGACATTGCAAAAACCTCAGCCTGAAGTGGAGTGTCTGGTTTATGCTTGTTTATTGGTGCCCTTGTGTGAACACGTGGCCTCAGGGTGATCGTCATGGCAGATGAAACATTCATGTCGGTATTTGCACAGGCTAGGTGAAGTTTGGTTCTTGCATCTACCAGCATTGAAGAGACGCCAGATTTCGGGTTAGCCTAAAGGGGGTTGGAGATGTTACCGGAAGATGCGTTTGCTCGCCTGGGGACAAAAGGACTGGTCGGTGTGTGCATAGTCTGTTGCCATGTGACCTGGTTGGCCGCATGTACAGCAGGTAATCGAGTTTTCTGTGGGACCTCTGAAGCACTGAGCCCACAGGTGATGGTTGATTGTGTTTCATCTTATGCCCATGGTCCTGCTGGCAAAATAACAAAAGGCTGTATCGTATCAGTCTAGCTGAGGTTGGTATTTCGAGCTAGCTTGAGTGACTATAGACTGGTAGCCAATAAGTTTGTAACCTCGTGTCAGATCCGCTAGTAAGATTGTAGCCGCGTGTGCCGACCAAGACTGAAACCACGAGCCAATGTCGTGGACATGTCTGCACTTTGGACCGGATACCGAGGCTTTCATTGCCATAGGGACCCCACCCACGTTGTTGCTTCAGTAAGTATGGTGTCAAAGCCAACATATTCACCTGCTAGTATCTTCCTCTTTGTCCTCCTGGATAGCATCCAGGATGGCGGTTGATTGCTAGATCACGCTGCCGTCCAAGTGGCCGAGATATGTGCAAGTGCTGGAACGACGTGATTTTGATGTTGTGTGGGAACGGCGACTGGGCGATCTAGACCATCATTTGTGTGGTGATTGAGACCTTGATGATAAGCGAGAGCTTCAGCTGCTGTTGTTGTTCTGGTTTCCACGATTGCGACTTTGTGTCCGGGTACGGCCCTCCCTTGTGGTGTGGCGGGAAGAGCCTGACCTGGATCTCGAACGACTGAGCATGGGACGAATATAGCTTCAGACGTGGCAGCTACCGATGCTTGTACTGCTGACTGGATCACAGTCTCTAGTGATGTGCTGTCGATTTGCATGGCCATGGTAGGCGTTTCCATCGCCGTCGTCGTGGATAAAGCTGCTGCCGGCTCTGCAGATGTTGTAGTCACTCCCTCAGTAGAAAAAGAGTAGACAGTTGCTTGATCCGTTTGGGTCTGATGCCAAGGTGATATTGCTCTAGGAGCAAGCGAATTGACACATCTGACAGAAAGCAATTTCTTCTGGAGATTGAGGAAGAGTGAGGGACAATGCTCGTCGGGGTGAACGACTAGTGCGCTTACTCATATCAAGAAAGCTACTAGCTCTACAATGCTAACTGAACAATGCAATGTTCTCACAGTCATTTGTATGAATACATAGTTCAACCTCTAGCTATTAATAACATTGCAAAGGTTCAGCTAACCTCTAATCTTCTACTTCTGATGTTAACCTACGTTTACTGTAAACTAGCCTTAAATGGATTGTATTAATCGTTAAATTCTTACATGTACTTATAGAAGCAATAACTGTGTACTTGCAGGGGTTTCCCCAGGAATTAATAACAGCGCGGCATTAGCCACCAAGATCTTATCTTAAACAGAAAAGTAACTTTAATTGATTAATGATTGTCAGACTTATTGGTGTAGCCACTGACATAAATGTCATGATAGCGTGGTAGGAACACATGCCACATGGATAGTCACTAGGTCAAGGTGATATGCATTACTGTCTTATCATCAACACAACTGTTAGATCATATAGACTACAGGTAATGTTAGCTGACATTTAACTGAACTTGTACAGCTTACTATGCATACTATTTAGTAGTCCAGTGAGTAAATACTGTGAAATTTTATATTGTTATTCTAGTTGATTGGTTACACTCTGTAAATCGATTTGTTAGGGTACACTAAACAAGAATGATAAAGACCTCACACACAGTAAAACAGTTACCTCAAATGAGGATTGACAATGAAAGCGAAAGTTACTTGACTACACAACACGTAATTATCTGGCCACATCTACTTGACGGCAGACAAGCACCTAGTTATCTACAGGATTATGTGTACAAGGTCGCGTTGAGGAAATGCCAATTACAAAGCTGTGGGTGCGGTGAGCTGGAACTAATGTCAGGTCTATGCGGCGCGACAGACTTGTAACCCTGTAGATAATTGGATGCTGCTCTGCCTTCAAGTAATTACGCTTTGGGCAGATAAAATTACGTGCTGTGCCGTTGAGTAACTTTTGACATTCCCTATCAACCATCATTTGAGATACAGTCATCACATCATTTGAGATACAGTCATCACCATAGCACCATCACCACAGCGCGGCGCAGCGCCTCAGCGCCGCGCTATAGGGAAACCCCTGACTTGTAAGGTTAAAGTTAGAGTAGTGAATAAGCATACATTCAGCAGGAAAGGACTTCTTTGAGTAGCTTAGTAAAATCTACTCACTGGAAGTATACTCTGTATATTCATGTGTTGTTTTAATAATGGTCACGTGCATCACAGACAACAAAGTCTATGGCAATAGTGGATATCCTCATTGGAATTTGGTGCCAAGAAGTATGCAATAAAACTGTGTCGTTTAGTGTAATTATATGCTAAGATTAAAGAGCACTTTTGTCATCATTCTAAGTAAATTATTTTAGCTATAATCCATAAGAAAACTTTACTTTGTGAACTGGGCTCAAACATGTTGGTCTACATGTCTATTTGTGCATCTATGTGACTCTGTGTCACGTGTAGGAATGTGTCTTGCTTCCGGTGCAGTCAAAATAGTCGAAGTATAGGCAGTATTCACGGTTGGTCATATGTGGCAACCACAGATTATGGACCAACAGCCAATCACAAACTGCCGACATTTATGAGAGAGCTTTTCATCTGAACAGTCTAGTCATGCTGCAAATCACGGGGTGTTGAAATGCACTATTGAAACACATCTATCTGCAACAGTCAATGCGAAAGCAATTGCTTTTCTGATGCACTAAAATTACATGGAAACTTAACATTAGGATAACCTGGACGACTTTCTTTGGGGTATATCTTGAATGTTGCTGCTTTACGGTAACAGACAAATCTCAGCAGTGTTATATGTTCCAGTAGCATGCTTGGAAGCAAATGGCATTTAACTTTATAATACCTTTTGTAACAAATCAATCTCTTTGTCAGAGGGCTCGTAGTAGTCTTGCATAGCCAGACCCCTTTCCGCTGCATCATACTTCCGAGTAAAATGGGGTCTGGTGAACAGCCTTCGATGTCACTTGTGTGCCGTGTAGCCAGAAATCGCTTATCTAAAGACTGGATTTGGTTTCTTAAACACTTCACTAAAGATCAGACTGGTATGCAAGCAGTGCAATCCTATCTCAATTAGCTTCTCTTGTTTTGTAGAGAACAGCTAGAGTTGTTGCTGTTTGTGAAATCCGCATGTCTACAGCAACAATTAGAATTGACCACGGGAACGTTGATGTTGAGCCTGCTGACATCTTACGTCTAGTGTTGTGAGCTCGGGTCACAACAGAGACTGAATGCGAACGCACTGAATGGATGCGAACGTACTCCATGCTGTTTGCTGTTTTGACATCTAGAGCGACCGCAAACAGTCCAGAGTGAGCAATATTTGGTCCTGGAATTAAAGGGCTTAGAGCTGACATCATTGAAAAACAAGATGAGTCGTCTTTCTGTGTTTGGGTAATGATCTTATGTGTTTTGTGCATTGCTTTACATCGAATACGTTCTCATTCAGTCTCCGTTGTGACACGAGCGCACAATGCCACATACGAGGTTGATCATCATGACATGGCAGATTGACTAAGAGATGGAAGACTGTCGACGTCAACATTCCCACGGCCGCGTTTAATTATTGCTGTAGACATGCAGATTTCACAAACAGCAACAACTGTAGCTGTAGTCTTTGAGTTGTTCTCTACAAAACAAGATAAGCTAATTGAGATAGGATTGCACTGCTTGCATACCAGTTTGGTCTTTAGTGAAGTGTTTAAGAAACCAAATCCGGGGTTTAGATAGCCAATGTCTGGCTACACGGCACTTAGCGACATCAAAGGCTGTTCATCAGACCCCATTTTGCCCGGAAGTATGACGTGGCGGGAAAGGGGTCTGGCTTCGCGAGACTAGGCTCATAGCTGTGGAACTTTGGAAATATATGGTTGTAAACAGGAAGGTTGACATCATTGAGATACATTTTATGAGTTATACCTGATCTCAGATTGACATATGGAATGACAATCTTGGCTTTTTGTTAGAATGAAGCTGTAAGGATCATGTAGAGTAGCTGGTTGTTGCTATAAGTTACCTGGCAATAGAATTACTAAATGTCACCTTTATCGTATAGACATCTTGTAGCTCTCCATTGGTCGTTTCTCTTTCACTAGCTAAACAACAACACTGTTTGGTATGATTTCAACTACTGTAACTTGGTATTTTCTTTATCTTTATCTTCTGCAAGCTGTTTGATGTACATATAGTAATACCCTGGCTGCATGGTTTTCATTGCTTCTGTGTGTCATCAAGAACAGAATGTTAATCAGGTGTAGGTCAACCACATTTCAACTGTAGCCTCGCAAGCGAGCCTTTTCTGTGCAGTCGCTGAGCTAAATGCACGTGAATTACACAAGGTGGAGGAGCTTTTGCCGGAATTGCTCTAGCACGAGAAGAGCCTGGTTGCTTTTGAGAACGTCATAGTCACATGGGATCCTGGATTCGGTTTTATAGCTTGGATAAGGGTAATTCGATTAGCTAAGCCTGTAGGTATGAAAGTTGAGTAACACGATGCAGCAGTGCTTCATGCTCTTGCTGGTTTGCACAAAGTACGTAGTTGACATTTAGTCTCGCAAGCCAGGCTCTTCCGCACTGTCACTGAGCTAAACGCATGTGAATCACACGAGGAGGGGGACGAGGAGGAGCTTTTGTCAGAATTGCTCCAGCACAGGAAGAGCAATTCCGGGGAAAGCTTCTCTTCCTCGCGTGATTCACTTGCATTTGGCTCAGCAACAGTGCGTAACAGCGCATATGTAGCACAGCTATTAAGTATTTTATACGAGCTTGCATATGCATGCAGTCAGATCTTGTTCATCACACTACGAATACTTTATCATTAGGTAGTAGTAAATGGTGCATGTAATTGAGGTTAATGTAGGGATTTGTTGTTGCAGGCATATCTTGTGTGCAGTTTGATGAGCAGCGCATTGTGAGTGGATCGTCGGATAAAACAATTAAAGTGAGTTATTAGTGCTGGCAAATGGCCAAGAACTTTACATTTTAGTGGCGTACATGTCATATTATGCATATTTGTTCTAGGTATGGGATATTCGAACTAACAAACCTTGGTCAGCTCTAACACTTGCTGGTCACTCAGCTACAGTTAGATGTTTGCATCTGAGTGGTGACCGGTTGGTAAGTGGATCGGCTGACAGAACTATCAAGGTCAATTGTAGTGTTATTTATGTTTATGAAAGTTAAATTATTAGTGTTTATAAACTGTGACTATTAATTTGTTGAGTAGTATGATAACTGGTGTTGACATTCTTTCTGTTGCAGGTATGGGATTTGAAAAACACCGGAAAGGATTGGAGTAGTGCTGCCTGCAGAGTGACAATGATTGGTCACATGCACACAGTTAGATGTCTGCAGGTGAGCTAATTGCACACAACAGTCCAAGTGTTTAGTTCTTAAATTTGCTTTGTTTGTGCTTGCTATATTGCTACAAAATTTATAGGGAAATTTTATTTTACGTTCTAATAATAATACTAAGTTTATTGATTCTACCACTGCTTTTTTAATTAATGTGTCTCTGAATGTCAAAATGAATGTTCAATGTGGGGACATTTTGCATGGAGCAAGGAATAGCTTCCTTTTTTGCAGATCTTGCAATAAATTATAGCATTTGGTTCTACCAATAGAAACGGTGATTGCAAACGTGTGTACATTTATCAAGTGCCTTTTAAACTAAGTTTTACCAAAGAGCAGCTGATGACATGTTGATTGCAGGATCCTCCTGTCATACCCAGTCTAAAGGCTTGTTCATGAAACACGTGTTGCTGTGCTGTGGGATGTGGTGTGGAATGTACACAGCTTACAGCTTGGCGCGGTGTGTTCCATGAACATGATGCGGTGCAGCCCCAATAGGATTAGTCCTATTTAAGCAGCACCACGAAATCTCCAAGAATTTGTTTGTGGGCTTGCTTAAGTGTGTTTAACCAATTGCCTACAGTGCACACACACATATACTTGTATCATGCATGCAGACAGACGAAGCAAGATCCGTGTCTGAGGCACTTATTGACTCTGTACATCAATATTTTACCTTCAGCATTCTCAGTAGTCTATTTTATCAATATCAACAGGTTGCCTAGGACATTTAAATTTGAATACAATCAGGGTTCGAAAAATGTGTTTGAATCTGGTCGCCATTTGGCCACCTAGAGGAACGGTTGGTCGCCAAACTTTCACTAGTTTCTAGGTCAGTGATTCCAGAAGTAAACAAGTCATTAATATCACTGTTGGGACCCTTTCCAAGGTTATTATGTTTGCCATTAAATTAATACCTAACTAGGAATTTGCGGTAACATTGTATGAACACTGGCTAGTAAACACACCAATCTATAGTATTGTATTTGGGATTCTTTTTATGTAATAGTATGGGTATTCAATATTTTATAGGAACTTTCAACTAATTGTATAGCTACAACCAGACAAAAATGTGGTTTGTGTGGTTTTGTAATGTTAATTAATGTGATTATGTGGTTTGTCATCACATCCACATCCTGGCAATCCATCCAATAAGACATGAGCATTCTTTGAGTGTTCCTTAATTCTCTATATGACTTAGTGCCACTGTTGATTTGCTGAGAGCAGTACATACATCTGGTAACTCTCAAGGGAAAACCCCACACCCACGTGGTTTCCTATGGGCTAGCTGTGCTAATTTTTGGAATGCACCTGATAAACTTTGTTATTGTAGCACTTCAGTAGCGCGTGGCATCATTCAACACCTAGATTTCAGAACTGGACATGCAGAAACTATTGTCTGAACAAACTTTCTTAGTAGCACTAGGAGACATATGAGCTCCTGGACGTACCTGGTAGTTCTTTTGATAGAAAGACACTCAGGCAGCTTGCTGCGGAAAAAGCTGTTTGTTTTGCCACTTCCTACGCCCGCTGTTTGCAAAGATCTGCATAATAGTTTTTATTTGTCTCAATAATTCAAGATGGTTTTTCCTTTGAACAGCATAGAAAAGGATCTAGATAGGCAGTAGCCGTCACCTTCACTTACGATTGGCTGCGGATTTTATGTTTTATTCGGGAGAAGCTGCTGTGCAATGGCATCTTGTCAATGATAGAGCTGTTGAATTGGATTTGTTGGTGTAGCATATCTAGGAAGGATAGGATCCTATAGGAGTGACCGCGATTGTTTGAAAAATTATACGCGCCTGCATGTCTTTAGTTGGGTTTGTCTGGACCTGATGGCAGAGACCAATCAGATCGGTACAGGCAGTAGAGTCCATAAAAAAGAATAGCAACAACTCACAATAGATTGCTAGGTGATACGTTGTTACAGGATATGTACGAAGGTGCTAACTAGACGTAGAAGGCGGCAACATATGTTATTTGTAACGCAAACATCTGCTGAGCAAGTGGTTTGCATCCAGGAACCGCTGCCACTAAAGACTACTGTCTATTCTCCTTAAGCGTGAACTCGGAAGTGAGTAATGAAGTAGAGGTCACACCAGGTGTGCTTATTAGAGCACTAAGAGCTGCTCCAGTTGGACCATGTTATACCAATTATCTTAAATGGTTCCAGTTGCACATTCGTTGGTCTTACAAGATAATTGGATAATAACCATTGCTCCACCCATTTGTGTTTGATATGCACAAGTATTATCCTTCCGTTTTGTTTGTAGGAAAGGCTTAGATAATTTGATAAGCAGAAATGCCAGACGTAGAGGTTTCTAACGATACCGAGATCATCCCGAAAGTCCAAGAAACAGTAGAGATATTTGATGATTTTCAAAGTTCACACTTATGGGGAACAGACAGTAGTAGAAACTACCAAATATTTCTAGTCGCCAAATTGGCGACCACGCCGTTCGTTTAGTCGGCAACCATCTAGAAGTGGTCGCCATATGGCGACTTGGCGACCAGATTTTTCGAACCCTGATACAATAGAGTGGGAGATTCGCGGCTATAGTATTCCTTGAACACAAACCTGCAAAGATGCGCAGTTGCCAAGTGTCTACCATGTATATCTGCATCATCTTGTGCCTCACAGCTACGTAGCATGTTGCATGAACTGAACTGGCCTTAACGTTTATTACCAAATAACAAATGTGCAGGATGTCTATATTAACATGTGTCTACATCTGAATCAAGTTTAGTACAATTTTCCAAACTTGATCTATCCTTACCATTGTCATGTTTGGTGCAAACTGTAGAGAAGCAGAGCCATGACATTACAGATGATGCATGTCACAACTACTCTGATGTCATCGTGCAATACCCTCAAGTTTAAAGGTGAATTTTTCTGTTCAAAAGTTTTATTTAAAAAGCGGTTTCTACTTCTACAGTAGAATGAAAGCACTGGGGTGACGATGCCGGAGTGCCTCAGGGCCTAGTCAACTGGGCATTCAAAGTTCAATAGGACAAACACAGGGAGCAGCTGAATTACCGTACTTCTACTGCACACGGGCTCTAAGAAAATCACCCATAACTCAAGAATGAAGCATTATCTTGTAAACACATAATGAAACATCATTTGTAAGTCTAAGAAAACATCCCTTCTTACCAGAAGAAGCCCATTTTTGTCATTAAAAGCTACAGCATTAATGCACGGGCACTGAGAAATCACCCTTAACTAAAAATTAAACTTTATCTTGCAAGTCCACAAGTCAAAATCCAAGACGATATTACTTAATACAGCAATAACACCACACACACACACGCGCGCACTCGTGCATGCGCACGCACGCACTCGTGCATGCGCACGCACGCACCCTGGCAAACTACCGTATTATTTTACTGCACATGCGTGTTGAGGCATAATCAGGCAGTTAGTAATAATATCAGAAAATTACTTATATCGTTGTGGGAATTTTTGTTTTAATTTATGAAAAATAGTTGATATTTATGAAAATTATACTTGCTGTTCTTTAGCATTTGCCTTTACAATACATGGCCGTGGTTTACTGGTGGTTTGGGTGTGATTTTATATTTTTTAAAGGTTTTTCACTGGTATTGCTTTATGTATAAGCAGTTGTAGCTCATTTCAACACTGTGGCAAGCAGTCATCTTACACATAGTGACATTTGACTTGATCAGTAAACGACCAGCAACAGTACTTTGGCAAATGACCATTTATGAATATAGCCAATGACTGAAGCTGGACTTGTCAATATGTACTGTACATGGAAGCGGATTTAGTCTTTGTATGTGTTGCCATTTTTACATAAGTTACTGCTGTTTCAACATGCAGTAAATGTTACTGGTAAGTATGGCGTAATTGCTGTTAGGTCATTGACTTGGAACCACAGGAGTGCCAGAAGTGGTGGCCTCTTTGCATTTGAAGCCTGATGTTGTGTAGTTTTATAAGAAGTGAATTTAGTAGGTACCATGTACTTAGAGTCTACTCGTGGTGCTTTAGAGGAACGCTTTGGAGAACTGTGCAATTTAGTGGACAGTGTAGTACACAGCCGAAATAGCAAGGTTCGGTGATCGACAAAATTTGAAGAAAGTGTTCCTGCGTAGGGATGAGTGCCTCGTAAACTGTTAGAACACGATTGACGACAGCATCCATTGCCTTTAACATCAAAGAATCTCACAAAATGTCTATTCTCTCGAATGTTGCCAGACGGAAATAAATCGCACGAAAGAAGGTCAGTCTCTAGACTGTCTGAAAGTAGCACGACGGTTTTTCCACCATTCTTGGAGCAACAGAAACAACAGAGCGACCATTTCTGGGAAGGTGATTGCGTCAGTAATCTGATTTGATGGCGCACAAAATGCTTTACTTGGCGGACGAAATTTTGGAAATGGAAACTTACATCTTTCGGATTTGCCCAGATACCCAGCTTGGTTAGTGTGGATTTCTCATTAGCGAGTGAAGGCGGAGCCAGCAGCCTATGGTATATCTCCAGAATGCTCTTTAAGCTGGAAGGATGTGTGCTTTTTGGTGTCATGTACTGGAATGCAATTCCTCATTCAGCAACAGTACTTATTGGGGGAAAGACCTTGTATCTTTTTGCTCTCTCCATTTTTGATGCCCCTAACTGCCACAAGTAACTGCGTCATTAGCACGCACCCAGCCAGTCTTGCTGTTAACTCAAGTCGATCTATTTCGGGAATGGCTGTAGTCAGGAATACCGATCAGTGACTAGATGTAACACAATACAAGTTCTCGGATGTATATTCTACATTCTTCTAACCCTCCTTATGTGAATGATATTAACAATTAAGAGGCATGCAGTACAATATAATAGTCTAATCCACCACAAATTCAGTCTGTCTGGTGCTTTTCTTTTTCTACTGGAACGGCGGACTGGAGTCACACCTTTGTTGGCACCTTGATTCGATGCCTCAGTTAGTTCCACATGTGTCTCTAATTCTTCCGGTCCTGTGCTAATCTCCGGCAATGGTACTATCGTGTCCTGTTCTTTGTTTTTTGACTCTTATCTTGTGGTTGTTCTGGTAAGTCTGGTGCGACATTCCACTCTGGGTTTTCCTGGCAATACTGATACCCATTGCTCTTGCTCTTGAACAAGGTTTATCCGGTGGATGTGTTGGTTCCACTAGTAGGTCTTCTGATTCATCTCTTTCTTGTCTTTCTAATTGTGAAGTTTCCGAATCTGATCCAAATGATGTTTGACTACAGACCCTCCCATCTTCCAGTTTGATAGTGTATGATAGGGGGCCTGTTGGACTGAACTACACCAGCTACCCAAGGACAACCTCTGTTGTAACTGTGCACATAGAATCTGACCCCGTTGTAAAAGCGTATCATATTATTCTGGTTGCACTATAGAAAGTGTTTGTTGTCATTGTTTTTATGTACCGTTTGCTCCAAGTTGGAGTGTAGCAAATCTAAATGTGACCATAATTTACGACCCATTAATCATTGCGCAGGCGATATTCCTTTCGTGGAATGTGGTGTAATCGGTAGCTGAAAAACACTCGTGTCAAGCGATATGTCAATGTTAGTTGTTTTGCTAGGGACAGTTCTTTCTTCAATACTTTCTTTAGTACTTAAGCTGCTCTTTCCGTTAACCCATTTCTTGATGGGTGATACGGTGGTGTTTTAAATGTGGTCGATTCCATTCGATTTTGTAAACTCTTGACTGGTGAATACTGACCCAATGTCTGATACCAGTTTTTCAGGAATTCCATGAGTTGAGAAAAATTTTCTTAACTTTTCCACCGTAGTTTTCGTGGTTTATTTGGCCAACCATGATTGACATAGTATTGTACCCTAGACAGTATAGGGTCTTGTTCTGTCCATCTCTTAACACTTTTTGCCAATTCTGGTGACGATTCCTGTTGCTGTAAAAATTGAATTGTCTCTGGTTGTTTTTCCTCAGTTGTCAACAGTAGTTGTAAGGGTAGTTGTAAGGGTAATCGACTGCAGGCATCTGCATTACCAATGTCCCGGCCTGGTTTGTATTGCAACTTATAACTGTAACCCGATAGGATCATGGCCCATCTATGGATTCTCACTGATGCCATTGGTGGAAGAGGCGTACTTTCCCCTAGCAATCCTACCAGTGGTTTATGGTCTGAGACTAGCACAAGCTCTATACCAAGCAGATATTAGTGAAATCTTTGTAGACTAAAAATTATAGCCGCTGCTTGTCTTTTCGTCTGTGTGTAATTCCTCTTCGCTCTCGTCAATGTTCTCAATGCAAATGCTACTGGATGTTCTTTTCCGTCCTTTCGTCTCTGAGCCAATACAGTACCTAAACTGAACGACGAAGAATCACAGGTTACAATGGACTCTTGCTGTAGATCAAAATGTGCTAACACTGACACTAATAGTTATTTTGATTGGCGATAAGCTCGTTCTTGTTCACATGACCAGTTCCACTTTATTCCTTTTTGTAACAATCTATGTAATGGAGCTAGAACTGTTGCCGTAATAAGAAAGCATTCTTAGGTACGCTTTTAATTTTGTGATGTGGGTGCTTGCATTATTGCCTGACTTCGTCCCTTGTCCGGAAGTAACCCTGTCTTGTCAGTGGCATGTCCCAAATACACTACTTCAGATCGGCATTTGTCTTTATTCAGCCTTAGTCCAGCCTCTTCCAACTTCGTCAACACCTTACCTAAGTTAGACAAATGCTCTTGTTCGTTTCTCCCTGCTATTAATATGTCATCTAAGTAGACCACTACTCCTGGAATTGCTTCCAAAGAGTTTCAATCATTATTAGAAAGATACCGGAGAGCCGATGAAACACAAACGGTAGTCAATTATACTGATACAATCCCTGGTGAGTATTGATGATGACATATTTACATGATACAAGTACAAGCTGTTGATATGCTCTACCCAAATCCAGGGTTGTAAACTGCTGTCCTCCTGCTATTCGAGCGAACAAGTTCTCGATGCTTGGAATCGGATAAGTATCACATTTTGACACAACCAATAGCCTCCACAGATTCTGATCTTTCCACTACTTTTCAATACTGGAACTATAGAAGCCGCCTACTCTGAATAGTGTATTGGCTCAATAGTTTTGTGGGGTCGAACAATTGTTCTATCTTCTCTCTTAAAGCATACGGTACTTGTCTTGGTTGGTAAAACTTGAGACTCATTATTTTTGTCACCGGTAATTTCGCTTCTACACGTTGTAATCTGCCTAACTTCCCACTGAACACTTCACTGTGTAATAACAATAACCCGTCCACTTTTTCTTGACGAGGGTTTGCCCCAAAAGATGAACTCTTCCCTAATTAATTTGCTCTTGTCTAATCCAGTCTCTTCCTAGTAAACTCAGGCCAGAGCCTGCCACTGCAACTAGTGGAAGAGACAATTGGCATCCATCCAGGGTGTCTACCCACACTTTCAACTTTCCACATACAGGTACCAGTTAACAAGTATATGTCTTCAGCGTCTTCTTTGTATTTTTCAATGGTTCTTCACCTTTCTTCCAGGCTGACTTCCATGTAGTTTTGCTCACAATACTGACACTCACTCCCATGTCTATTTCCATCTCAAGTGGCTGTCCGTGTACAGTCAACGTTGTCATCATAGGCTTTTATGTAACGTGTGAATACTACCACTAATCCACTCAACTTCCTCATCCTCATTTGTGTCTGACCGTGCCTCCTCATAGGCAATTTGTATGTACCTCTACCACGGTCCTCTTTCTCAGCCCTTATTTTACTGTGCGACAAACAGCCTTCGCATGTCCAATTTTGACACAACCACAACATTAAACATCCTTGAACCAGCACTCGAATTGTTTGTGTCCCTGTTTACTACAGCGATAACAACAACTGGATATCTTGTCAGTCGGTCTGTTACCTGCTTTGGGTACTCGTTGCTTTTGTAACTGATGTGCAGACTTTCCTTCTGGGTTGCCAGGCGTACTCATTGCTTCCTTTTGCTTTAATTCTGCAGTATTCTTTTTGGCTGTACATGTATATTGTGCAATCGCTAGTTCATAAGCTCTCTTGAATGTTAGCTCTTTTTCTTCCAACAACGGTCGCTGTACGGTCATTCATTATTTCTACGACTAGTTTGTCTCATAGCATATCATTAAGCACCGCCCTGAATTTTCAATGTTTACTGAGTCACTGCAGGTCTGTCATGAATTTAGCGACCAACTCACCTTCCTGATGCCATCGGCTGTTGAATCTAAATCGTTGTACTATTACTGATAGCTTCGGGTCGTAATGTTCTGTCTACGTCCATAGTATTTCGTCAACTGACTTCTCTTTAGGCTTCAACGGAGCCACTGTCGCCAGATGTCACAAGTAACTGCGTCCTTAGCACGCGCTCAGTCGCTCTTGCTGTTAAATCAAGTCGATTTATTTTGAGAATGACTGGCTAGTCAGGAATGCTTGTCAAAGACTAACTGAAACACAATACAAGTTACCGGATGTATATACTACAGAACATAGATTATAGTTTGAGGCTTTACCTATGTAACATGTCAGCAAACTTGGTACAGGAGAGATTGAAACCACTAGTGGTGAGGAACTGGCTTTTAAAAAACTTACTTATTTGAAGTATTCCTTTTTCAGACATATCTTTCTATATATCACTTTGATGACATCCCAGTTATACACCTTGTAAGAGCAGGTTTAATAAACTATAGAGAGAGTTCATATGAACTATATCAGTACAGTGAGGCTGAAATTGTATTGTGAATGTGGATGTTGCAGGTGGATGAGAACAAAGTTGTAAGTGGTTCATATGACAGAACACTTAAAGTGTGGGACTTGAGCTCTGGACAGTGTCATCTTACTCTCAGGTATTTGCACATAATGTTATTACAGTGCAACCTTGATTGCCCGGATAATCAAGAGTTGATAATATCAACTAATTTTTCTCTACTGTGCAAGACCACACTCTGTTTCCACACTTACTGTACATTCATGTCACTAGAAGAGTCATTAACAGCTGCCTATTTATTACATTATTACGTTCTCAGTTGTGTATTCACTCATTTGTAAAAGGCTGTACCTACAGCATATTGCGATAGTACAAAGTGAAATATATCCGGGGACGCATTATCTGGGAATGCAAAAAGTTGGGAGACATAGAATTTGTCCGGAGAACCAAAAGTCCGGATAATCGAGGTTCTGGATAATCAAGGTTGTACTGTATTGCATAATGAACTATCAAACATTGTGGTATCTGATATCTTTAATAACATGTACTGTCAGAACATTAAGTTGTATGTATGATTTTGTTAGAGGACACGAGGAAGCTGTTTTATGTGTCCAGTTTAATGAGAGAAAGATAGTCTCCGGATCAGCTGATCGTACTATCAAGGTCTTAACTGGTAATATAATCTGTAGTAAGAAGCTGTTAGTGACAGTTTAGTTTATTAAGGTATGGGATTTAAATGAAGGCTACTGTCTCAATACACTACATGGCCATCATGATGCTGTTACATGTCTTCATTTTGATGAGAATCGAATCATTTCTGGTTCTGTAGACAGTGATCTAAAGTTCTGGGATATTACAACAGGACAGGTTTGTGTAGTTGATGCATTTATGTGGTGTAAGTGTACATTGGTCTATGTGTATAATTCCTTGGGCAAGAAATTCACACACAATTGCCTTTTTCGACTCAGGAATATAAATGAGTACCTGGTCTTTGACTGGGGTGGACTACTAGACCGCTGGCTTGGCAGAACATCACGCAGTATATAGGGTATGTGTGGACTTGAGGTCCAGTCTTGCAGCTGCACCAAAGTCAGTGCCCTTCGATGCTCTGGCCACGCATTAAGCTGGATTTACAATATGGGAACGCTTGAGCGTCATGTCGCGTGCGTTGTGTCACGTTGTCTTGCGTGGGAGTGGCACATATCGCATCACATGCGTTGTACCATTCGCAATACGATTCAGCCACCATAGACGTCACCGCCTGAATTATTGAACTGACCACTCGTGCTTTGATTTTCTACTAGCAGAACTCTGCCAGAACCCCCAGCTTGCTCAAAATCAATTTCTACGCATTCTCCCTTGCACGCAGGTCTTTGTGCATCTTGCAGTTGATCATCCACAAGCAAGGACAGCTTCGTACACAATCTATAGACCGCTCAATGTCGAGTACAGCGCCGAAATCGATAATCATTGCTCACGAAAGCCGCACGTGCATTTATAGTTGGCTGTGATTGGTCGAGATCAAGGTGCTACTTCCGACGCGACGTGAACAGCTTCCAGTTTGACACTCAAATAGAACTTGGTTCTATTTCGACGCATTACGTCGCGTCCGTCAAACGTCGCGTCGTTTCAACCATTTACAATTTGAATTTGTACTACGCGACACTCAAGCGTTTGCATATTGTAAATCCAGCTTTAAGGGGTTTGTCAGCACGGTCTAAAACTCTGAGTAGTGCCGGGGTCCATCCATACCTAGAAATAGGCAGGGGGTGCTATCTTTGGAATTTTTCAAAGGGCATATCCATTTGTCCATTTGTGTGTGTGTGTGTGTGTGTGTGTGTGTGTGTGTGTGTGTGTGTGTGTTGTGAAGATTTTGTCCATCTTCCATCTCTCATTGTTCTTTGTCCTGACTGTAATCCCATTGGGGTGGTACCATTCTTTAGTACCTTGGAAATGCTGTCTCCAACAATTGCACTTTGGATGTTGAAATATCAGCATGGATCACCAAAGCATCTCTGTCATACAGATCACTCAACAGCATTTTTTGGCACCAGAGAAAGATCGAACGTTCTACTGAGCGTCTTTGTTTCTGTAGGTCTTTCCTTTCTTTTGTATGGTCTGGAAACAGCTGTAATTCTGGAACCTTAGGTACATCATCTACAAAGTTTCGTGATGCGATGCCTAATGAGCAGAAACAGTGACGTGAAACAAGGCAAACGACATCAAAGTTTGATATACAGTGCAGATTTGATGGTTATGTCTTCACTGCTGTAAATCATGCCGGCTTTGTAAACCATCAAAGGCAGAAACACGGTCAGTCCTTAACTGATCAATGTCGGTATTGCCATTGAACTTTCCTTCAATGAGGCTTCCACAACCATGGATGTTTTTGCTGTCAAAGAATACTTCTAACATAGCCTGTAGTGACCTTGACCTGCACCATTTCCCATTGGAATGAACGCAGTGAAAGGAGGGAAAAGTGTTTGCATGTGTGCATACATGTGTGTGTGTGTGTGTGTGTGTGTGTGTGTGTGTGTGTGTGTGTGTGTGTATGTGTGTGTGTCTATATGTGTGTGTGTGCTGATGCATTTGAGGTGAAAAATGGTCTTAGACAAGGGTGCACTTTGGCTCCTACTTATTCAACATCTACTTCAATGCTATTGTAACATGTTGGCGAGATGAGTGTGCAGAGGCTGGAATTGATGTACTGTTCAAACATGGCAGAAAGCTGGTTGGAGATAGAAGTGGAAAGTCGAGGCTGCAAGTAGTGAGGGTGACTGAGTCACAGTTTGCAGATGATGTGGCTCTGTATTCCAGTTCTCGTTTGGTCTGTGAAATGGCATCTAGAAAGTTTGTTGATATGGCAAGAAAATGGGGGTTGACAGTTAACACTCAGAAGACAAAAGGAATAGTAATAGGGACAGCGATTGATGACAGGGATATGGCTTCGGTACAAGTTGATGGAGGGGGGAAATTGAGATGGTGGATTGCTTTACATACTTGGGGTTTAATTTATCAAGAGATGTCACACTAGATGTTACCAGTAGGATCAAAAAGGCTTCCAAAGCTTTTGGAGCTTTGAGAGGTCCTATTTTCAACAATTCTAACTTGTCAGTGGCTACCAAGAGAGCAGTCTACAGAGCAGTGGTTTTGGCAGTGCTGTTGTATGGATCTGAAACTTGGGTGCTAAAAGATCAACACACAAAAAGGCTAAATGTCTTTCACAATCGTTGTGTGAGAACCATACTTGGAGTCAACAGATTTGAGCATTGGCAGGAGAGGTTAACAACACAAGTTTTAGCTGAAAATTTTGGCATGCATTGGACAATCCCTGACATCATAATGGAGCAGCGATTGAAGTGGCTGGGTCATGTGGGTAGAATGAATGAGGAACGACTTCCAAAGAAACTGATGTTTGGGGAATTGAGGAAGACAAGACCTTGCCATGGAACAAGAAAGATGGAGAGATCTAGTTAGTCAAGATCTGCAATTACTAGATACCAAAAACATCTGGTACTAGAGATGCCAAGACCGGGATGGGTGGTTCAGTCTTTGTCAAAGGGGTGTTGAGAAGGTAGTCACAAATCGTGGGGAAAGCAGATGTGCAGCGAATGTACGATTCCAATGAGAAAGTTTCTTATGTGAATGTAGAAGATCATTTAGATGACAAGGCGACCTCACAAGACACACGCGGTTTTGTCCTAGTAATTTGCCAGTTGCCCAGGAGCACAATCCAAGGGCCCGCCATCATAGTTTCTTTTACTATGGGTGGCTTCAAGCTTCAAGGTTCAAGGTGCAGTGTTCAAAATCCCACTCGCCTACTCATCAATGGTGAGTGTAATCAGAGTGGGCGAGTGGAAGGTAGCTGTCCACTTGCCAGAATAACAAAAAAGGTAGGCATCAGTCACATGTACTTTCTTCACATATGTATTAGAGGGCTAATTGCATAAGTGGACTTTTCGCACTTGCCCTATAAAGTTGTGTATGGGGACGTTGGCTGTTTGATGATAAGTTCAAATTCACCTATTGGTTTCTTTTGCAATATCATGATCATATACTGTAGTAACTGCCTTTCAGAAACCATGTAGATTCCTACAATACGCAGTGAGTTGTAAGTGAGTACATGTAGTTTCATAGCCAAATGTTGGTGGCAAATTCAATCTACTCTGAATCTACTCCTTAGTCAACAGCACACCAGGACTTGCACACAGCTATATTGAAATACATGCACATGCACATAGCTACTACAGTATGCCTCAAGAATCTAAGAGGAACATTGTACATGTAGTTGTACCTGAATCTATATAAAAAAAAGTAGGATAGAGTCTTCTGTATGGTTAGGTTAGGTGAGTCTAATAGATTATGATGAAAGTGTAAATGAATACTATGATCAGTTCCAAATGTAGAGACCTGTGATTCTACTCAGGCTATTTCTATATGGTCAGAATTGGAAAAAGTTAATAGTCGTTCTTACAGTATTGCTCTAATGGCAAGAACAATCATCTACAACAAAGAGTCAAGAATGATGACGAGCACAAGGATGTTGTTTGTTGTACAACAATGTCAATTATAGGCTATTAATTACAGCAGATTCTGCTGTTACACAGTTATTACTGACCTTTGAACATAGCTTGCTAGTTTATTGATAAATAATCCATTAAATGGAGAAATGTTAGCTATGATAGATTTGACAATGAAATGGTATAATTTGTATTATGTATCCTAAGGCCACACTGTTTTTTTTCTATGTTTCTCGTCACCTTATTGAACAGAAATCACCGTGTGCATGCACAGAAAAAAAAAGAAAAAGAAAAAGTCCGAAGAAACAGGGTAAGCAGGTTGTAATTGGCCCAGTACGAATTCATCTAATAGCGCACAACATCACCAACATGCAGTCAAACATTCCCTGACACTGTGCATGCAGCAACGTGTTAATTTTGTATCCCATGTGCTCTCTGGTATGCGCACCTGCCTTGGGGTGTGAATATGAGAATCTACCCGTGCACGTCAATCATTAGAGAGCTTCATAGCCGTTTTCTTTCAGAATCTGTGCCACCTTACCATCTCTGCTAGCTATTTCAGAGCACTACTATTCTAATTGAATTCTTACCTCGGTCAGTTTTCCAGTGATGATGTTCATTTGCCAACTTGACACAACCACTTACCTGAGCCAGCCTGCATAATGAAGGCGTGGCTGTGGAGAGTGGGCGGGGCCCGGCCTAGTCCATCATGGTTCAGGAGAACCGACGTCCGGCACAGATCCGGGACTTCAGATCAGACTTCGGCCCAACTCACCTTTCACGTGGATAACCATGGAGATTTAATGGAATAGAAGGTAGGTGAAAAAGGCCTCCCAAGCACATGCTTATCAGACATCGGGATGGGAGGGTGGGAAACAAAACACACTCACTCTGGGATGCTTGCTGCGCTGTGGCGGGCGGGATAGTTGCTGGGGATGCTCATGCTTTGTTCATCGCAAGACCCTTGTGAGTTCGCCGTGCGCATGCGCTCAGCAGCGCATCTCCGGACGAATTCAACTACATTTAACTGGTTCATTAAACTCCATTTGAATTCTTACCTCCGTCAGTTTTCCAGTGATGATGTTCATTTGCCGACTTGACACGACCACTTACCTGAACCAGCCTGCAAAAGGAAGGCGTGGCTGTGGAGAGTGGGCGGAGCGCGGCCTAGCCCATCATGGTCCAGAGAACCGACGTCCAGTATGGATTCGGGACTTCAGACCGGACTCCGGCCCACAAGGAAGGTGACCACGCCCAACAGAGGTCGTCCCGCACCCAAGCCGGACCGGACCCACTTTCCCAGGATTTACCTCTCCAGGACTCGTTCAACTATGTACCGCCACCTAGTTGTCAGGGGGTGAGTGCCTTGTCACCGTCTAGTGAGCATGCGTCTATAACAAGCCCGAACGAAAGCAACCATGCATGCAAGTACACTGTACAACTAGTCACCGGGTAGAAAGCACGCATGCTACCGCCGTGTCTTCAGCAAACTTGTCATCGCTCCTTCTCTGGCGGGAAGCTACTAACGACTGAGAGTATGTCGCTAGAATCTTGGCGACAAGTTTACGTAGTGCTTGCAAACCTCGCTCCTCCACCTTGCCAGTGTCTGGATCGTGGAGTCAGTTCTGCAGTTGTGACTGCGGCTCCAATCCTAAAGCTGTGCCTTGAGTAACCGGACACAAACCCCGGCTTCTAGTTTTGCCCGAATTTTTTTGACAAGTTGTTGCCTAGACAGAGGCCTTCCATCAGAGCTCAGAAACAGCAGGCTCGCCTCTCAACCTTGCCGGGTGAGGTATACATACTAGCATTGCCGTAATAGGACCTAGAGCGGTACCCATCCTCCCGAGATGGATATCCACACTCTGCCGGAATGGGTCAGTTTTTTACTGCATGAGCCTAACTCTGATGAGGGACGAGTTCGAAGGAAGTCCACTGCAATATCACTAACTGTCAGATGAACCGATTCAACGGCCGGTATGAACTGTACAGTACTGTAACTTCGCCCACGTGCAGAAAACCAAAGAAAGACAAACAACATCCGCCCAAAGCATCACCACGTCAAGCTTGTCCACTCTTAGGGTCCAATGGTCTGTCAGTCTGAGCAGCACACATCTGGAGTGATTGGTAATCGCTGCCACCATTTGGGACCTGTCATCGACCGCTTAACACCTCGTAAGACCAGCACATCAACAGCGGCTAGCACTGCAAGAGGGGTTTCTAAACCGTGCCGAATGCAAACATGAGCACCGCTGACAGGGCATTTTTGCAGGTAGAGTGTGCGATACCCTTGTCTGGTAGGAATGCCACTAACAAGCATAGAGTCTGTTCAGATGTCAGGATTCAGATTGGTGCGATACCGGACTGTTGATACTGTGAGTTCCCTGACCGGTATGCACGCAATGTGAACGGGGGTAGCCCAGCGCCAAAGAAGCAGTAAACCGATTGTTCCAGTAATCACATGTCCAGTCGATGTCGGTATCGCATATCAACGCTGCCACGTGTGGTGTCACTGGACGCAGAACCGGGTCAAGAAATGAACCAAACAATCAATGACCAGTCCACCAGGTTTCGCGACACCTCGTCAGCGACTGCGTTCCATGGCCTCGCATGGACTGCGCGGCGCTGTCCGACTCAAACTGAATGTAAACGGCCACAGAGCCTGCTCCCAAAAACCACGGTCAATGCGACTAGGACCATCTCCCCAGGCGCAATGAGAACTCCAACCCAGGATGTGAGTCATGCAATGCAGCCGAACCCATGAATTGTTCTGCACTGCCCAGTGGCTCCATGAGCCAGACGCATCCGACTGCGTTGCTAAGGAGAGAAGGCGGCCGGCTGCCGTCAGTCTGGAGCAGTGAGCAGGCCCCCGCACGCAAACACACCACAACCACTCGCCGCTAATTCAGCCCCAAATGCCAGCAGCCACCACAGGCCACTATTTGTCTACCTTCGGTCTGTGACTTTTAACCCCCTTTTTATCGTAGTAGCAACGCAGCCACCAGCCCCCCCCCCCCCCCCCCCCCGCTGTCACGCACTCCGCATGTGCCACACGTGCTTGTAAGTGCACGATGGTGCCCCATTACACGATCACAGGTTCCACCCACGACACAGCGGCACTCCGCTGCAACCAACACTCCGCCTGGGCACCGCCGCAGGACACGGTGAGAATCGAACCGGTGTAAGAGCGACATGCGAGCTCGGCCATTGTGCCGCATCAACAGAGCACACTCTCCGGTCACATGGTCAGTTTCCAGGCACAGTCCACATGAAGGAGCCCCAGCCCGCAAAAGTGGTCCAACAAACCCCGACGAATATTTATACACTGAGAAGGTTTCTCCTGCACGTACCTCCTAAGTCTGGTGTCGACCAGCAAGCTGCAATTCTTACGATCACCCGCAGGTATGCCAACAGGTATTTTGACCCTGTTGGGATGCTTCTCAGCGATTATGGCAGTGCATGCAGCAAAGCACAGAACCCTGGCGGGCCCCTATGCCACCTGACGTGCACGCCCCCCCCACGGAGAGCCATGCTCAAGCCGTCGTCACGCAAAACTGTCTGGCAGCAGATCCGCCATCTCCACACACTCCCGCTTGGGTTTGCTTCAACAATTTCTCAGGTATAGGCGAAAAACAACTTGCTTAGAAAGAACGGTGCCCCGGCAAGGTGCCACTGTCTCTCCAACGATTGGACATGGCCACTCCTCCCACCTCGTCTGTGAGCAGTTGCAAGTGATCTATCACCGTCGCCACCGGCAACACACACAGACCAGCCTCGACACTCACAAGCCAACGAAGTGTTCTCCGCCAGCTACTAGCCATTTGTGCAACGCGTGCCCTCCACCGCCACCCTCACGCCATTATGCTCAACGTGGACGCCCACTTTTGCATCCACAGACCGCCCGTGCCGCCACCAGCACAATCACCTCTGGTGCCACGCCCACCATCCGCCGATGGCTCCGCAGTATGGCGTAGCCATCATTATAGTCGCCATGCGTTTGCATTTCCCGTTAGTCATTAAGGCTATTTTTGCTGATTACGTACAACCTACCTGTTTGTAAACTCGCCATATGCATGTATGTGCTTCCCCACTTATGCGTTGCCCGCCACTGGCATTGTCCCATTGGCCGACGGCCTGTTACAGCCACCAGCGGCGGTGCCATCTCTACGTATGCACTTCCCTTTTTCTGACCACTGCTAGCACTGCGCCCCTGTCTGCCGACGGTTCCGCAAAAGCTACCAGCCCAGCCGCGTTACCCTGTCTGCTCTGCAGAGCTCGATTTATTACATACGGTGTACGAACGGAACCTGCATTTCAGATACCCGCGCTCAAGGCACTCCGGGACCTTGCCTGTTTCGGATACCCCGCACTTTTTTCCCTGGACCTTGCTTGTTCCCAGATAAAATGTCCGTAATCACATGCCCTTATCGTGCACGGTGGCGACCGCTTCCTGCACGCAAGTAGACGTGCAAACCGAATGGTTCCACCCTTTCCAATCCTCCTTGTACGCACACAAAAGGAACACCGCTAGATACAGACCTCCAACCCCTCTGCGAAACCTAGAGCTATGCTATCAGGACCTGTTGCTGAACTGCTGGCCCACGACCGCTGCGAGAATTCTCCCGGCGGTCTGTTGAAGAGACACCACCGCCTGCGCATCCACGGAGGTACCACTTGCTGGTTGTCGCTGTTGGTCTTGCATAAACCGAGAAACACTGTCGAGTCATAAGCCGGAATATGCGAAAGGCAAGAGCACAACCTAGCATGCGCGTACTCTTACCCACTATCCGCGCAGGCTCGTCGCCGGCGGGCAACTGTACGTGGGACACTGCTTCTGCTTCTGACAATATGCCCAATCCTGTCGAACCAAATTGCTTAAACCGATCATGCCTTGCAAGCCTGACTCTAACCCTGACTGCACCCGTACACTCGACCACCGTAGTCCAGTCTCGCTTACCGGCACTGCTACCCCTCTTTACAAGCCTACACACACCAATGCTACTGTTTGTGCTGCACGACAACAAGATTGCCTGCCTGTTATCATCATAGACGTACTACCTGGATGCAATTACACCTCATCAACAGATTAACCATGCTCCCCCGTCTCGACGCAATGCGAAGGCATCCGCAACGGCTACCACTCGAGGCAATGCTTACCACCATTGCCTTCCTGCTCTGTTACTTATCTTGTCGTGACGGTGCTCGCGACTGCTACTGTTTACAATGGTCAACATTACACCAGTGTTCAAGCCAGCACTCCGCTCCATGGTGACGAGACGGTGCCTGCAACCGCTGCCAGTCGTGCCACCAGACATCTCTCTGTGCTTGATCCCTAGCCGCATAAGCAGACGGACTGCCCCAGTCGCTTGCAGCATGCCTCTCTACTCAGGCTTCTCGCTGCAATGCCACCGGCACTGTGCCCCACCGTGTATACGCCCTATACGCTGCAACCACTGCGACAAATATCTTTGCTACAACTAGGTATGCTGTTGCGTGCTGTGTGCCACCCTCTCGCACACGATATCCACTCCGGGATATATGCAATCACGTGGCACTAAAAACAGCGAAACACCGCGACGGCAGAAACAGCACGCGGAATTGAGATAATTTGCAACCACGGAAGAAGCCGAGTCATCTACCTGCTGTCTCTTGAGCAGGCGGTCTGCCAGTGGTGAATCCAGCAGCTCTGGCTGTCTCCGTCGCAAGTGCGGACTTGCTCTGTTGATATTCTCCCGTTTGACTGCTCACCGTCTGCCATGAACGAAACGAAATCAAACACACACGCGCTCTGGGACGTTTTCTGCGCTGTGGCGGGCGGGATAGTCGCTGACGATGCGCATGCTCCGCTCATTGCAAGACCCTCGTGAGTCCGTCGTGCGTGTGCTCTCAGCAGCGCATCTGCGGACGAATTCAACTACGTTTAACTGGTTCATTAAACTCCATCTAAAATGTATAGTCACAGCGATGTTTTTATTCCTCCAGTCAGAGTGAAAATCTAAGCGCAAAACAAAACATAGAAAAAACGGTGTGGCCTAGGACTTCTCAAAACAATCTATATAAATTTTACAAGTTTGAAAACAAAATTTAATTTTTATTGTAATTATATGTCAGTTACTAAGATATAGTAATATTAATTTATGCACGCATTGGGACTTGAAGGCTTTTACCTTGGTAAGTAGAAAATTTTGTGAATTTTGAACACGTGTGTGTGTGCACGCGTGCAGTAGCTCAATTGCTTAGAGAGTGCATTTGGAGAAAGGAAACATCCAGGTTGCAAGTTCAAGTCACAGTAATAGCGAGCTATGGCATACTTTCTTTAATTAGTAAGCAAGAAACTTGCACACAATTGCTACTCTTGACTCAGGAGTATAATGAGTACCTGGTCATTGACAGGGTCGGACAAGATCGCTGGCTTGACAGCAGTAACATCATGCAGCAGACGGGTCTAGTCCCAGAGCTGCACCATAGTCAGTGCTCCTGGATGACTCTGTCCAAGCTCCAGGTGGATTGTAGCGCTGGCCCTTAAGCCTCCTTGCAGTGCATGGAGGCCGTCTCTAGAGGCAGGGGAGCTATCTCTGTAACTGACCATATGGTCGATGTCAAATGACGTGGAGGGCTTAACATTTGTCCATTATCCGTATTTGTGTGTGCATATTTGTGTGTGCGCATGCGTGTGGGTCATTGTAGCTTAATTGTGAGGGAGTCACAATTGAAGTGCAAGCACTGAGACCTTTGAGTTGCAAGTTCAGGTCACGGTGAGTACAGAATTAATTTCTTTTAGCAAGAACTTATTCACATTAGTTTTGAAAAGAGGTGGGGTCAAAATAATGTTTGATTCTAAAAATACAAAATTGCATAACTTATGCTTTGCCTTCTATTCATTTTGAACACGACCTGTGATAAAATGACAGCTAGGTGCAAGCTTAATATTTGCAAAGTGTAGAACTTTCTCATAAATAACAAAGTGTTGCACAACATTCCTGGCAGTGTGTCGATTGTGTCTTGTCAGCTTAACCTGATCAGAAAGCTTGTTTCTTGTAGAAACATGTGTATAGACAGCTACCTTCAGCGCTTTGAGCGGTTTACGAGCAGTGCTTGGGAAGAGGACGGAAGGGCAATGTACCTATCGTATTATCCTGCCTAGAAGGGCAGGGGCTCTTATTAGGACATGGAACTATGTGCTTTTGTACAGTATGGTTAGGGAATAGGGTAGACGCCATGGAATTCCCTGGAGGATCACAGACAAAGGAAAACATTGCTGATAGCGACAGTTCTGACGAAAGTTTGCAGCATTTCTAACTGATGCACAGATTTGTCACTGAAAATACTTGTGAAGGAAGCAACTAATCAGAATCAAAAATATGGTTATCAGTGATGTCTTCTTGCATCTTGCAATCCTCCAGGGAATTCCATGGCTTCTGCCTTATTCCCTAACCATACTGTACAAAGTGACATAGTACCAAATGTTCTAATAGGTGGCCTTGCCCTTCTAAAGTCTGTTCACGAATTAGATGGACTCGTGCCTGAGGGTTGGACCTTAGCTAAACAGATTATCAAGAAAGCCGGATGTTATGTTTGTATAAGAAGCTATCTTAGACTGATTGCATTCTTGGCGTGTGTTGTCACAAGGAGACGCAAACCAATAAAGACTGTATCAAAACAACTCTGAGAGCAGAAAGAGAGATGCAACGCTCAAACCTACAGCTTTGGGGTATAACATAGAATTTCATTCTGTTGAGGCCCATGCACTGCGGTTTCTCCAAATTGAACCAGATTCCCAACAGATTCCCCAGACCGGAGGTGAAAGCCCAAAACAAGAACAGCGTAGAACATTGTGTGGAGATTTCCAACACCAAGAATGGCCTTTTGACACACAACCCACCATATAAGACCTTGACTTTCCTAGGTAGGCTATTGCTATATTTTGGTTTTCAAGTCTATTTGTTCCAGTCTGCTGTTAGCTTTTAATTACTTATGGCAAAGAGCAAGGGATATCATTTGAGGAGTTCAGAGAAGTCTCTGGTTCTTTCTCTGCGTGAATTTTTTTGAAAAAGAAAAAGAAAGTGGTGTACTGTTGCTCGACCAACCCGTTGAAAGAGTAGTTGCAGCTACAGGATTGAGCAGGTCAACAGTGTACAACATTATTAAAGAGAAAAGAGAAACAGGTCATGTCACCAGTCCAAAGAAAAGAGGCAGAAAGGAGCACAGCGGCAAAGTCAGGGAATACACTGACAACTTTTTAGAAGGCGTTATCAGACAAAGAATACTATACAGACAAGATACATCCAGCTATGTTTTCTCTTCATGCAGCTCTTGTTGAGGAGGCAGAATATCCATTTTCGAAAACAACTTTGTACAAGACTGTGCATGAAATGGGGTTTAGGTACAGAAAAATGGATAAAAGAAAGCTCTCTATGAACAACATGAAATCATAGCATCAAGGGCTAGCTACCTCAAGGAAATCAAACGATGTAGAGAAGCAAAAAGACCTATAATACATCTTGATGAGACTTGACTAAATCAGAGGCACACTCTAGAGAAGTGTTGGCTTGATTATGATGGACAAGGTGGTTTGAGAATTCCAAGTGGAAAAGGGAAAAGACTGATTGTTTTACATGCTGGTTGGGAAAAAGGATGGATTTCAGAGGCAGAGTTGGTTTTCGTTGGAGAGAAAGACTCCGGGGATTACCACAAAGAGATGAACATATCTCATTTTATGGAATGGTTTGAAAAAAATCTTGCCCAATTGCCCAAGACAGTCAATCATTGTACTGACAATGCCAAGTATCACAATGCTGTCATAGAAAAAATTCCAACTAAATCTACAAAAAAAGCAAGACATGATTGACTGGCTCACAAGGCATAGAGTTCCACATGATCAAAAGATGTTGAAGGCTGAATTGATGACTCTAGTTAAACTGCAAAATCCTACCATTACTGGAAGACGGACGGCCTCATTGACAACGTAGTGGAACAGATGGTGATTGAAGTAAACCCTAATGTAGAGTCAGATGCTGGTGAGTCTGATTCCACAGAGAGCTATGACGAAGATCAAATGCAAGCCCCTCTACACTTTCACGTACGTGTCTGATGCATGCTGCCCACTTATCTGGAGTTACACACTGTATGACAGAGTCTTCTAATGTTTTCCATAGTGAATCCAGAGGCTCCTGCGTTGTTTCTAGCTGTGTAGCCCTTTACCTGCGCCCATACGAGCTCAATGGGATTGAGCTCGCAGTGACCTACAGGAAGTCTGACACAGCTCATATCAAACTTTGCTGCACACGAGTTTCTAATTGTTTGCGTCATTAGTATTTTGTGACACACCTTAATTTGATAAAGAGTTATCTTACTGGGGGTTGTTACTCATTACAATTCCGGAAGTTGCTTATGCTTGTCTTCTGTTCATAGCAAGAAATATATGATTATAATTGAATTAAGCTCTTCAAGAGCTGTCCATCGATATCAATTAGACCTCGGAAACCCATACTATAGTCCTGCTACGCGCTGAATTTCTCAGTC
The DNA here is from genome assembly GCF_963422355.1 of Corticium candelabrum. Classification (NCBI taxonomy): domain Eukaryota; kingdom Metazoa; phylum Porifera; class Homoscleromorpha; order Homosclerophorida; family Plakinidae; genus Corticium; species Corticium candelabrum. Next base: position 5,672,810 of record NC_085106.1, read on the forward strand.
TATCTAATGTGTGAACGGACTTTAGTAGGGGTAATATACAGTAAGTGCCTTGTTGAAGGGAAAGGCTTTGGATACCTACTCCAGACTTTCCGACGGTGACACCAGGAGCTATATATACGCTCGACGAAGAGCACTTTGTTGAAGCATTATAATCTTACTAAAGAGGGTTACAGAATGAACTTCGATAAAGTCAGGCCAGAGCAGAAAGAAACCGCGTTACAATTTGTCATACAACTGTTGTGCTATTTAGACAAATGAATGACTCTGTCGGGCACCGACAAAGCCTCCCCAAAGCTGTACAAGACCTATTTGTGAAATTCCTACACTTCTGCTCATGTGACCTGTTGCCGGTCGTGCGACTTGTGCCAGGGAACTGGTCGGAAGAGGATAATACGTCGAGCTTCTCTGCAGCGGATGCCATTGATGGACTCGTTATTCAAGAGAGTGGCCGTCGACTTCATTGGTCCAATCTATCTGGCCAGTGCTGAAGGACACCGATACATTTTGACATTAGTGGACTTTGTAACACGTTATCCAGAAGCAAAATCTTTGAAGGGTATCGGTACAGAAGCAGTGGCAGAAACTCTCGTTAGTCTCTATTGTCACCTCGGAATCACAGAAGGAATCTGTAGCGACTTGGGGAGCCAGTTTGTCTCTGAGTGTATGCAAGAGGTTTCCCGTCGTCTTAGCATTCAACAGATAACAACCATGCCATATCACCTGATGGGTAATGGGCTGGTCGAGAACTTAACGATACACTAAAGCGGATGCTGAAGAGACTTTGTTTGGAGCAACCCCGACAATGATATTGATACATTGACGCCTTATTGTTTGCGTATAGAGAAGTCCCACAAGAATCTACGGGTTGGTGTGTGTGTGTGTGTGTGTGTGTGTGTGTGTGTGTGTGTGTGTGTGTGTGTGTGTTGTGTGTGTGTGTGTGTGTGTGTGTGTGTGTGTGTGTGTGTGTGTGTGTGTGTGTGTGTGTGTGTGTGTGTCATAACTCTCTTGTGGTGTTAGTGTGTGGAAACTCTTGATTGGATTCGGTCAGAAGGTCATACAGGTGTGATAAGGTATACTGTAGCTACAGTTGTTTGCCTGTACACTGCAATTTTGGTGTTGATTAACGTGTCATATTTTATCTATAAAATAGCATTGTGTCATGATATTTCCCTTTTATGTATTAATGTCCTTCTGTGTGTGTGTGTGTGTGTGTGTGTGTGTGTGTGTGTGCATGTGCGCTTTCACACACAGGGTTAATGGGTTAACTTTGGGTTAGACTCCAATTACCCCAGTCGTGTGAACGCAAAATTAAGCTAACCCTGTCTCTGAGTAGGGTTAAGCTGGGTTAAAACGAGTTAGAGTGGAGTTAAGCAAAGACACGTCTTAATATAGCAAAATCACGCTCTAGAATCGATCGCATCAACGTACAAATGTCTTCTCATTCTTGTGTTCTGCTATCGGCATTACTTCTTTTCTATTCTCAAGCAGAAACTTCAAGTAATCGATGTATTCGCTCTACTCTAGATCTTCTGCATATAATTACCAGTGGTCTTCGTGTGAACACAAGTTTGGTGGAGTAGGGTTATCATAACTCTACTCGAGTTATCCTAATCTGAGTTAACTCGAGTTAACCCTGTGTGTGAAAGCGCCCTGTGTGTGCGTGTGTGTGTGTGTGTGTGTGTGTGTGTGTGTGCATGTGTATGCAACTTCACTTGTGATGTTGGTGGACGCTCCTGCATAGCATGACAAGTTTTATCAGTGTTACTTGCTGAACTTGATTTTTACAGTACTTTATCTTTGATACCTGGCTCATTGACTATACGAAGCATGTACATAACTAGAGCTGTTTGTCATTATGGTTTTATCTATTTCTCATATGTTGTGTTACAAAATGAGATTTGTAATTGAAGATAGAGAAAGGTCTTGACTTACACTTTTACAGATTATTTTATTTGTGAAGTTGTAATGACTGTTATAACGTGCAAGGACAGGGTAATTTAATATCAAGTTGTGTCAGACTGAGGAGAAGTTGCTGGTGTAGGGAAGAACAGCTAACGTTGAGTAGTCTTACACCATTGTTATTTGCTAGCCTATGTTACGTTGTGTTAATAGTTATTGTTGATGTAATTCACTATAGACTTCGTGCTTTGATCTGCATTGGTATCAAGAGTGTGGTTTGGTCACGTCAGTGTTCCAGCTGTTCTTCCCTACCCAGCAACCTCTCTCCAGTGACGGTTTGACACAACTTGATATTAATTACCCCGTTCGCTCATGTTAACAGTCACTACAAATAATCAACACAATACAGAGAACAGAAGCGTTAGTGACAGCTCTTTCAATGGATGACAACCAGCCAGACAAAGTGACTGAGGAATGCACACTTCCACGATATAATGACTTACCACAGTATGAGATTCCTAAGTACACTTCTTCGAGATTGAATACCCTTCTTTAAGACAACAAAGATTTGTTTAGTACTATTCCTAGAGCTACAATAATAGAGTTTCATGTTATTATCCACTTCCAGTTTGGCTGTTAGATTATCAGGTGGTCGTATTTCAGCATGCTATCGAACAGAAGTGGAAAAAAGATATCCATAAGCTATTGAAGCAAGGTATTATTGAAGAAAGTAGTAGCCCTGGGATGGCATTTGCAGTGCTGGTAAGAAAGAAGAATGCGGAACTGTGAATGTGCATTGATTACCGAGAGTTAGACAAAAAAACATTGAAAGATGATACCAAATGACTTTGTCCCAGATCAAGATTATGATTATTTTTGTTCAAACAAATGCCATTTGGTTTGACGGGTGCTTCAATTAAGTTCACTTCAACATAAGATGGACATAATTTTCATAATCTGCCACATGCGGACACTTCCATTGATGACGGTTTGGATCATTCCAAAGACGAGCAAACTGACATCAAGCATCTACATGAAGTATCTAAAGGAGAACGCTCACCAAAATCAACCATCTCTCAGATGAAAGCTGTCACTTTATGACACAACCCATTGCAACCGTTTGCTGCAGACATTTACTTTAACAGAGAAATAAAGCATTGAAATTACTTGTGTGGGCGTGTTTAGTACCCATATGAGTAACTCTGATTGCTAGTTAATTAGCTAGGAAGACTGATAGCTGTGCACTTTCAAGGTAAGGATTATGAGACATATTGTGTCAAGTTGTGATTTATGGACTAAAGCAAACTGGGACCCCAAACTTATCACACAAGTAGAGTATCGACTGTGACAATACAACCGTGGAGCCTTAAAGGAGACCCTTCTTAGATTAGTTCATATATCATATCTCGCTGCATTTTGGGTATGTTAGGAGCTCTTGGTACAGTTAAACCTTAATTAAGTATTTACTTTCAAACGAGGACAGAGAGTAACTCATACGGGGAATGGTTTTGACAACTCATGGCCCATTCTCTGCTGCTGTGCCTGCATGGCTGGACCGTAAGCTTCCTGCAGGTAGGTGCTATGCCTTGTATCTTTCTTTCAGAAACTTTTGGTATTTGGTGAGAGTTCCCTAAGGTTGCAAATGACTGGCATTGCTTTGCAAGGTAGAAAGTGTAAAATTAGCCGAGCACGTCTGTTCTTTTGTTAGTCGTGTCTTTACAGCTCATCCAATGGTACCAGGCGAGATAAAATTCAGGCAATAAAAGAATGGCCTGTAGCTACAGATGTAACAGGTGTATCTTTCTACCTTGCAAAGCGATGCCAGTCATTCACACACTTAGGGGAACTCTCATCAAATACTAAAACTAGTACGTTTTTGGGACTGACATTGTATTACCGGCAGTACACACATCATTCTGCTGAAGTGGTACTTTCTTTACACAATTCTAGTATACCAAGGCATTTCTTTGGACATCAGAATGTCAGTTTGCTTTTGAGAAACTGAAATACTTGCTAACTTTCCCACCAATTCCTGCCCATCCTCAATTTCAAGCCAATGCAAAGCCTTTATATTATACACTGATGTGAGTCAGTGATATGGGACTTGGTGTAATTCTCGAACAAAATAGTCAAGTGATTGTCTACATAAGCAGAGTAGATGAAAACAGAAAAGCGAGACGGTGTAATTCAGAGAGAATGTTTGTCATTGGTTTACACCATCAAACAGTTACATGATTATTACTTGGCCCGCCATTTATAGTATACACATATCTTAACCGTTACAGTGGTTGTCAGCTCAGGAGATGCATGGCATTCGTCATAGGTGGGCTTAAATTTGCAAAAGTACAACCTCAAGATTACATATAGACCAGCCAAACTGAATGGCAACGCAGATGCTCTGTCTCGTAGCGGTACGTACCGTTGAGGATAACTGTCCAGTATCCAGAACAACTGTCCAGTGTTCAACAACTTGTTTATTGTCACAACCATTCACAGATAAACCTTGACAAAAGCAGAAATAAGACCTAGTTTTCAGTCAACTATACAAAAGTCTTTTCACATCATCAGAGATATCTAAACAACCCTTGTTACGTAGTTTTAGGCAGATGTGATCACAACCGACCATAGTGGATGGCGTCATTTGCAAATGGTATAAGCCTAACTTGACATCGGATATACATGTAGTGACAGTTCCAGTGTTAAGGATCAAGCACTGATCTTTGCTTATGAGGCTTCTAGTAGACTTTGCAAGGATTTTTTTGGTTTATACGGCAAAAGACTTAGACTGTCGTCATTGCCAGTGTGTGTCAAGTGTCAGCAGACTAAACCCCCAGTTCCTCCACGGGTGCTGTTGATTAGTATGCCCATTGGTCAATCTTGGCAGATGGTTGCTGTAGACATCATTTCGACCAAGGTTGTATTTGATTTGAAAGTACAATCTTGCGACATGAGTTAGAGGCTTTGGTATGACTATTAAAGTCTCCTACAATCTGTTGGTGCCTCAAACTCCATTAATTAATTACTCAACTCTTTTAGTGAGGTGACGCTGGTCATCTGCTTAGAGTGACCTCAGGCAACATCTGTAGTTTGGCATGTTGCTGAAATTTTACTACGTTCAGTACTACACATCTAGTCTCTATTGTTAACATGTTTCTGCATGGTCAACTTGTGAATCCTGCTGTTACAGAATTCCCTCTGGATGAAATTGCCAAGTTGCTCTATCTCTCCGATGCACTACACAGCTGCACTCCGGTAAAAGTTCTAGCAGACGGCTATTGCTTGTTCCATGCAGCTAGTCTAATAGCAACTGGTGATGAATGTGCAGCACATGTGGATTTGAGGCGACTTACTGCAGACGAACTTTTTTGACATAGTAAGTTCTATGCAGACCTTTGCTACAAGAGAGCCATATCAGTGTGCTGGGTTTCCGTCTTCCAACTCGTTTGCTACCGCTTTGCACAGTGTGGCCCAGAGGTGTTGAATAGATGGAACATACACAAGATTACCTGAGATTTGGGCCTTGGCTACTGTCAAGGGTGCAAATTTGCGTGTGGTCTACCCAGATTTTGGTCTTCGGCATATCGCCATTTCCTAGACAGAACTTTTCCTTCTCGCCAATCCAACGACTCCTTACCTACTGGCTGCATCATGTGGTCTTGTACATCCAGAATGGCTGTACAAAGTAATCTGCTTTGCACAAACCACTTTGTTGCTGTGCTTCCCCCCCCCCCCCCCCGACTGTGATAACGTGCCAATTAGTTACATCATCAACAAACAGAAGGTACAATAGCACATTTTAGTCTACAGTAATTAAGTCATTCGCACTTTAGATACCATGACAATGACCAGGACAAGTGGTGAAGAAGACATGAATTCTAAGAAGCCCAAGTTGGAGGTTGTTGGTTCTTCTGCTAGGAAACCACGGAGACCCAAATGCGGACAGTCTTTGTTTAAAACACCGACAAGTTTAGGCTCCACATGCCTGAAAAATTGATTCAAACCAAGGTGATTGTGGAAGTATAAGTAATATGGCTGTGTTCACATTGAATCAAACAAACAGTCTGCAGTTTCATCTGAGCATGGCTAGAATTATGAGTTATCAGTCTAAGACGTCTTTGCAGTGATGAATCTATGCGGTACATTTTTGCCCTTTTTGTCGAGAGTCTCCAGCAGGAATTGCCGAATTGCAATAACCTTTTGACACCTGAAATGCTATTGTTGTTTTTACACATGCCTCTTGATTTTTATTGATTTGTTGCAGACGCACTTGAATTAGTTCATGATTAGTCCCACTCGTAGGTCCTCTCATAACACAACTAGGTCAATTAATGTAAACACGCCTTTGTTTGGTAGAACATGGTGATGTGTAGTGCAAACCTAGGCCTTGCTAATCCTAGAGTGTGAACACAGCCTTAATCCCATAATTAACCTGAACGTTTTTATTATCCAGGTAAGGGCAAGATGAATCAAGGAGTAGATACTGGAGCAAGTACCAGTTCACACTGTTCTGAACCGGCCTGAAGCAGCAGAAAAAATGAAAGAGGTTTCAAGCAAGTGGGCAGATTGACTTTGAATGGCTAGAGCATGATGCGCTGCAGGAAAAGATCACTTGCAAGTTCTGCCAATTATGCCCTCACTTTGCTGGCTATACAGGCTTTGTTACAGGAAGTTATTCTTGCAAACGAAAGACCCTAGTACTACATTTGAAAAGTAGACGGCACTTACTGTGTCGCGACTCTTGTCTGAAGGTCAATGTGGCTGAAACTTCTGCTGTAGCAAAAGGATTCCAGAAACAGAGTAAACAATCTGAAGAAAGAGAAGCACATGAACTTGCAGTGAAGATCAATATCGCATATTTTATAGTGAAAGAAGAGCTCAGTTTTACCAAGATGAAACCTTCGATGCGTCTGCAAAAAAAGAATGGCCTAGACGTGACCCCCACATATGCATAACAATGATACTAGATGTGCTGAGCTCATTTCAGTAATAGCTGCATATCTACAGCATTTGGCTCTGATTGACATGCAAAGATGCCGGTATTTGTCATTGATGATTGATGGTGCAACTGACCAATCTGTCGCTGAGAAGGAGACCATCTATATTAGACTACTTAATCAGGGCAAGCCTAAGAACCACATGATGTCAATTGCTGCAGTTAACCATGGCCATTCTGATGGTTTGTTAGTGTGCCTTGAGACCTTATTCAAGGATTTTGGGTTACCTGATTGGAAGCAGAAGGTAGTTGGATTCTGTGCGGATGGTGCTTCAGTCAATCTAGGCCAACGAAATGGTGTAGCGGCAAAGCTCAGAAATGATATTGCACAGTTGATTGATGTGCATTGCATGGCACACAGGCTTGAACTGTTGGTCTTTCAAGTCCAAAAGAAAGTCGTTATGGTTGACAGAGTTAGTGACATACTTCATCAAACATGGAAGACGTATCATTTCAGTTCGAAGAGTAAGCGGGAGCTCAAAGCGATTTGTGAGAAGTTGGAAACAAGGCTTGAGAATCCAGCACCTGTCAAGGGATTCAGATGGATTTCACATCTTTGTCAAGCCCTAGGCCCCTTTAATTGAAGCAGCTGCTCTGACCTTGTGCGTGGCTTTGAACAATACTGTACTCAGCAGTTGCTATGCTTATGTAAAGCTTGGCTGAGAGCAGCAGGAACATTGACGTGGCAGCTAGAGGTCAAGAAGTAGCAAGAATGATGAAGAACATTGATTTTGCTGTGTTTTCTTATTTCTTAGCAAATTTATTAAAGTAGTGGAAAACTTAAGCCTCAAGCTTCAGAAGGATGACCTCATTTTACCCATCGCTATAAATGCCATTGAAGAATGTTGTATAGCATAGAGGTCATAAAATCAGAGCCACTGCTCGATGCTAGAGAAAATGATCAACGAATGCTTGCTAAAGCAAGGAGCTGCTTACACTCTGAAATTCCAAGGTCTAGACATGATTGGAGACGCAAATACTGTTCTGAAACGACTAGACAATGTCATCAATGATGTCTTGGTCATAGCTGAGGCAGAAATACACAAGCGCTTTGACAACCTTCTCGGCGCAAACAAAATGGACGACGCCCAGGCAGCAGTAAATGCATTTTCCATACTCCATCACGACCAGTAGCCACACAATGGCAAGTCCGCGCCACGCTTCTGTTGCATGGAAATTCTCAACTGAAAGAGCTGATTCTGTGGTACTAACCAGTCCAGAGTAGAACAAATTGCCGTGTTGAAGCAATACCATCAGAATGGAGGAAACTGAAGACAGTTGTAACCAATTGTTTCATAGGCAAGTCTTACTTTGAGCTTAATGAAATTCTCTTACAAAAGGAGCCCTACCGAAGTGACTTTGAAAATATCTTGCATCTTGTAGAAGTCCTTCTTGTTTTGCCCATCAGTTCCGCAAACTGCGAAAGAGCCTTCAGCGTCCAGAAGAGAATATAATCTGCGACTCGAAACAGTCTTTCGACCAAGAGATAGTCTGACCTGGTACTTATTTCTACTGAAGGTCCTGACCCAACAATTGCAGTTGCTAGATGGAAAGGTAAAGGAAACAGCCGGAAACCATTTTACAAACTGTGGTAAGAAGACATAGTTCTGGCAACATCTGCAAAAGATGACTAGAAACTCACTGACTTGTTGCTTAGTAACTATGGCCACTAAGACTGTAAGTTGTTCCATCAGATGTGTTATTGATAGAGGGCATCAACAGAACTTTATGTCATATCTATTGTTTAGGGATTAAAATAGACAGACAAGACAGGATCACATTCCAATACACATAACTAATTATTTGGCACACAAAACCATTTCGCAATTTTTTACAGGTTAGACCGTTTACGCGTACGCAAAGATGTAGGTTGTACAATAATGAATTATCACCACCCCACCATTACCATGTGCTTAGCTATTAATAAATGGTGGTTGGGCATTCTAAGGCCAACTTTGGTCTGGCACTCTTAGGCATCATACACGACCTGGCGACCAAAATGTTTCGCGTAGTTGCCAGGTTCGACAAAACCTTTCTAATCTCTGGAGCCCTGCACAAGTCGGCTAGAAAAGGATCAGGATGAGGACGACCCACTTTCATTCATGTTCTCTAGTCCAGATAAGGAAGAGGTACGCCAAGTCAGAGTGAGTGACAAGGGAAGTCGTTCACAGTAAGCTAATGTCTTTATCCAAGGAGTGCTAGCTCAAGGGATTGTGGACGGTGGTGCTGACATCAGCATTACGGGAAAGAGCTATGCAAGAAGGTAGCAGCAGTTGCCAAGCTCAAGAAAAGAGCTGAAGAAACCAGACAAGAATGCTTGAACATTTGATTGGAAGCCTTTCTTCCTTAATGGAAGACTTGATTTGGATGGTACTTTTTGTGGAAAGACCATGCTCACACCCGTCTAGCTGAAGATGGACTCACGCAAGACTTGCTGTTATCTGAAGGAGGTTGTAGACAGTTAGGATTTTGTCGTACCATCTGGATGTCACTTTCAGGAGGAATGCCGACTCACAGTGACTGAACAAATCTATTGGAGAAAGGGCTACTGTGCCAACGATTAGAGTTCAGCTAACTCAATCTGTACATTTGTTCCTCTGGAGAGTACGATGGTTTAAGTCACGGTTATCAGCAAGCAAACCGGAGAGACCGTACGTGTGGAAAATGATCTTGAAGTGGAAAAGGACACAAGGCTCAAGGTGAACGACGCACTGTTGCAATCATCTAGCGGAAGATTGGCACACTTGTTAGTACTAATCCACTTGGATTCACATGTGCTGCAACGGAAGGCTTAGAGTTAGGAAAGGCCATCGAGGTGGAAGTGGAAGAGACGGGTTTCCACGGGAGGACAATGTTCAAGTTTATGGGTCCCACAGCCAATGTGAGCGAGATTTTACCAATATTGCGCGGAAAGAAGCTGAGTACTTTGCTTGGTGACCCAGACTTGCCAGAATCAGAAAGGACAAAGCTCTTTCAGTTTCTGACAAACCATCATGAGGTTTTCAGTGTTGAGGATGGAGAACGAGGAGAGACGGAATTGGTAGAGATGGACATCAACACTGGGGATTTCTTGCCAATCGTACGCAGGATGCCTTTCAGTGTCAGACAGGAAGTTGCCCGTCAGCTTCGTGAAATGCAGGACAACAAAGTAATTGAACCACCAAAGTCGCCATGGGCAAGCTCAGTGTGGTGCTCGTGAGAAAACGCGGGAGGTCACACAGGTTCTACATTGATTGCAGCAGACTCAACAAGGTTACAAAGGCGGACGCATCTCCTCTCCCTTGGATAGAAGACCTATTGCATCAACTTGGAGATGCAAGATATTTCTCTACTTTGGGTTTGGCCTCAGGTTTCTGGCAAATTCGTATGCAACCATGAGCTAAAGAAAAGACAGCATTCATAACACTGCAAGGGCTTTGCCAATTTACGGTAATGCCTTTTGGCCTTACTAATGCTCTGGGAGTTTTCCAGCGTTTAAAACCCACAAGTCTTGACAAGTCTGAACCTCGAGGAAAGGCCGGACTTTGCGGCATCATACATTGACGATATCCTAATTTACTCCAAAACGGGTGAGTATCTGCAACATCTATGACAAGTAATTAGACGTCTGACAGAGGTAGGCTTGAAGCTGAAGCCGTCAAAGTGCAAATTTGCCCAGAAGGAAATTGACTTGGGACACATTATCGGGCGGAAAGGACTGAAGGTTAATCCCAGGCTAGTGGAATCTGTCAAAGAGTTTCCCATCCCTAAGAACATGACTGAATTACGACGATTTTATGGTCTCATCCTACTACAGGAACTTCATTTGCAACTTGCAAAAATTGCACAACCCCTGCACCAGCTGACTTGCTAGGATTCTGTTTTTCAAGGTTGGAGGATTGCAAAGCACCGTTTGAGGAGCTGAAGGTGCAGCTTGTTACCATGCTGGTGTTGGTGTATCCAGCGTTTACCAAGGAATTTGGGCTTGAGACAGACGTGTCAATTCAGGGATTGGGAGCCATTCTTTTTAAGAACAGAGTGATGGGAAGCTACACCCGGTCGCTTCACCAGCAGAGCATTGAGTCAACAGGTAAAGAATTACTCAATCAGCTTGAAACTCTTGCCGTGGTCTGGGGTATATCTCACTTTCATCATTACGTGTACGGAACAGTCTTATGGTGTACACAGACTACACTGCAGTATAGGCAGTCCTAGAAGCACCAAATCCTACAGGAAAACACGCACGGTGGTGGATGCGAGTCTATGGGAGAGGAGTGAAAGATATCAAGATCAAGTACCAAGAAGGGAAGGAGATCTTCAATGCCGATGCTCTGTCAAGGAGTCCCCATGGTCCTGCCTGCTCCTGCGCAGGAGATGCAGCTTGCAAGCATGAGTACCAACTTTTTGACTATTCGCTACGGCTGATGAGCAGAAGAGTGATCCCAATGTCAAGTTGTTGATGGGTTAACTGAGTGACAATACTTTCAGAGGATCTGATTGTTGCCCGCAAGATAGCAGCACAAGGTCCGCTCTTCGCTCTGTTAGGAGGTATTCTGTACTTGTCGATCACAAGAAGGGAAGACGAAAAAGAGTTGTTGTTCCTCAGCATCTTAGACGATGAATAATGGAGTAAGCCCATTATGGCGCATTTGGAGGACACTTCTCTGGGCAGCGGCTTTACAATGCACTTGCTCTCAGGTGGTGGTGGGAAGGCATGTACATGGATTGTACTTTACTAAGGGTTGTGCCGAGTGTGTGACTGAAATGGGCAGTAGTAGGCAATGACCGATACTTTCCACCTCATACCTGTGCAACGTCCTTTTCAAATTGTAGGTGTGGATGTCATGGACCTCCCGTGTGCAGAGCAGGGAAACAGGCATATGGTAGTGTTTCAAGATATGATATGTTTACTGAGTGGTCGATGGTATACACCATCCTCGATCAGACATGATCCGACTAGCAAAGCTGCTGACTGAAGAGATCACTCTGTTCCTTGGAGTTTCGGAAAGTCTTCTTTCAGACTGCGGTACAGATCTCATGCGTGATCTTTGTGACATGCTGCTGGGGGTAAAGAAGCTAAACTCTACCGCATACCACCCCTAGTGTGAGGGCATGCTCGAGCGGTTTAATCGCACTCTGAAGTCAATGGTGCGTAAACATGCAGCTAGATTTGGAAGACACTAGGACAATTTCTTATGTCGCATTAGACAAGGGATGATCACGATCGAGAGTCTGCATGTAGTGCACACTCAAGTAACAAGCATTTGGCTCGTATACAACAACTTCTATTCTGTTTGCAATCATCCGATCTAGCAACTTCACTGCGCAAGCGCGATCTCTTCTGATCTCTTCTGAGTGTTTCAGTGAAAACATCTCTTCTGACACCTTTGGCTCTGCCAGTTTGTTTTGTATTTTCTTAGAAGACTCTTCCAGAAGAGCCAGAGGAGGTAAAGAAGTGCACCATTTATTTTTTGCTATAAATCGAGATTGTTAGTCGTGAAGCAACTCAAACAGCATGAGACAGAATGGCAGACAGACAGACTGGCAAAGCAACAATACCCTTGAAGTGCGTGCTAAGAGTAGTAATTTAATGAATTCATAGTGAATTGTACTTACTGGATTTGGTGCAAAACTGGGTGGAATGCCAGTTGGCTGTAGAGCACACGCAGATGATCTCACTTTGATTTCCCTAACGGTCAAGGGTCTGCAAACCATATTGGACATTACTAGTGAGAAAATTTGCTCATCAAAACCAGCTAAGGTTCAACATAAAAGTGCAATTTGTGTCTTTAGAAGACAACAAACTTCCAAGCCTTTTAATCCTGAATTCACAGTGGTGGGGAGTATGCTCCCCGTCAAGGCGTCTGTGTCATCTAGGGTGTAATTTGAGTAACATCAGGGACAATGAGGACCTCAGTTGGTCTAGAAAATTTTATGCAGCTGTGAATGCAGTTGCAGGAAAATTGGGGCGAGTTTGCAATGAAGAGATAGTCTGGACTACTGAACAATCTTAGATAGACAACTTTTTCCAGTGTGGTTTTACGGGGCTCATCTGTGGAATCTTTGCAAAGCAACGATTAGACGTACTTTAGATACTGCATGGAGAAAGGCAATTCGCAAGGGTTTGGGTATGAAATCTCGTGATTCAGTTTGTGAGAGATTAGAAAGTTGGTTCAGAGAAGGTAGTGAAAAACTTATAATGGAACAGATTCTTTTCTTGCATTGCGCCCTCCACAGTAAAATTGAAGTTGTTAGAACTGTCGCTTTGTGCTGCCAATTGTCTGGAACATCTGCAATATGGAGATCTTCCAGACCAGAATTGATGTAATTAGTTATTATTATTATTTAACTGTGTTTCAGACACTTACAAGCAGATAAGTGGCGGATTGTTAGTGCGGCTGATGATAAAACCTTGAAGGTGTGTATGATGGAAATTGTATGTGTTTGCATGTAAGCAGTCGTGCAATTTTAATTTGTAGGTATGGTCGGTAGAAACAGGTCAACGCTTTCTCACTCTACGATGCCACACAGATGGTGTAACATGTCTACAGTTCAATGATTGGATGATTGTTTCTGGATCTTATGACAAGACTGTCAAACTTTACAATTTTTCGGCTTGTTGAGCTTCGTAGATTGCTAGCAATAAGTTACATGTATTTTTCTCACATTTATTCTATGGAGATAGAAACATTGTTTATGGGAACAAGCAAGTTCTAACTTCTAAAGTTGGTTTACATACTGTATAGTTGGAACTTTTGTAGACAGACAGGTAATAGGTGTAGCAAAGTGTATCGAGATGGGTATGCTTTTCATGTTGTAGGTGGTTAGTGATTAGTGGAATAGAACTGACGACTTCAGTAGTGTCAAAATGATACCACCTCGCGCACGCCACTGGGTATGCACGGCTCTATCATCAATATTTAATTAAATTCTATTATGGATAGGGGTGGTCGAAACATAAAAACGAGATCAGGAAACAGATTTTATGCGTTCTAACGAAGGTTATAGCTAGTTGTATTCTGGCAGATTCCGAGACAACCACAATTCTCGTTTCCCCTACGATATAAGACGGTAGGTTTTCTATCTGAACGCCATAAATAAGGTCTTTCTAACTTTTCAAAATAGTTCGTCTATGGGTATCGCTACGTACTAGATAAAACCTTTCTAGGCTGACGTAAAGAAAAATGACTATAATCTGCAACAAATTTGTTCGAATAGTATTAATTCATATGAATTAAAAAAGAGCAGTTTGACTGTATTCAACGTCAGTTCAACACTATCTTGACGGTTGTGCCGGAATATAGACGGACTATCGCACGCTAATTCAACACTGCATCTGATTCTTGACGATTGTGCTCTGTTTTGTGACAAATAAAAGGTTTGCACTTTTTACCTTGTTTATTCTCTATTTCAATTTTTGTTTGCGTCGAAGTATAGGTAAGAGGAGTTGCAGACATCCTAGGCCTCCATTGTGTCTTGCACGCACACGCAGGCTGCATAATTTTTCTTCTTCTGAAACCTTAGGAAGCTTAGGAAGCGCACTGAAACACGAGCAAAGCTTTGTTTGAACGCGTTGCGCCGCTTCGTTTAGAATCAACACCTCACTAGACTCTAGACCATTTCTATTATGCTTAGATTTCTTCTACGATAAAAAGTAAGCGACGGATGATGCGTGTCTGTACGCTGATTACTGGTTTTGTATCAGATGGTTACCGTGCTATAGAACTTGATTTGTATCCGCGTACGCATGCGTATGCAAACTTTTATACATTTCTTTAGTTGCTTCTACTGTTGCCTCTATCTGAGGGTACGTTCGAATACTGGTTCCAGTTCTAGAACTGGAACTGCCAGAACTGTCAGAACTGTTGGAACTCTTGCTAGCAAACGAACGCTTAGGCTCGAGTGTTCAGCCAGTCATCTCCCCCGCGGCGGAGAAAGACCGGCTGGAGACATTCGCCACTTAAAGGAAACCGCTGTTTCTCTATCCTCCAATCAGAATTTTACACGTTTGGTTAGTGTTTGTGCATGCACGTGTATTCACGATAACTGCTGATAGCAATGCCCGTCGCTATTGGCTCTCTACTAATGGCTTTGTAACTAAGTAGTCAATTGCTTTTACCGTCTAATATCACATTTCGTTAGCACGTGAGCTACACCTGCATGTCGTCTTTTCTTTTGTCTTCCGTTTCGTACTTGAAGGAATAGACAACGCATGCAAAACAACTTCTAGTAGCTTAGGGTGTCGTACGTTGCATGCATTGAACGAGTAGACCATCTACAAAGCGTGGTATTTGCACTCAACGCAGGGCGACGTGCAGAGCTATGATTTGCGTACATTGCGGTCGACCTTTGGTTGGCATCTGTGGTAAACTTTGAGTCTAACGCTCTTACAACGAGAGACAGACAACGAGAAGAGCTGGAGAGAGCCGACCTGTTGTTTGTAGACTTGGATGGCACGTGTCGAGACTACTGTCTGTTCACCATAAGTGTGAACTTTGAAAATCATCAATATCTCTGCTGTTTTTTGGACTTTCGGGATGATCTCGGTATCGTTAGAAACCGCTAGGTCTGGCATTTCTGCTTATCAAATTATCTAAGCCTTTCCTACAAACGAAACGGAAGGATAGTACTTGTGCATATCAAACACAAACGGGTGGAGCAATGGCTATTATCCAATTATCTTGTAAGACCAACGGACCAGCAACTGGAACCATTTAAGATAATTGGTATAACATGGTCCAACTGGAGCAGCTCTTAGTGCTCTAATGAGTACACCTGGTGTGACCTCTACTTCATTACTCACTTCCGGGTTCACGCTTACGGAGAACAGACAGTACACGTACTTGCGTCAGAGCGAAATTACATTAGCAAAGAGCCAATAGAGACGTGCGTCCCTATCGAGGATGCACAAACATTGAACGGCACTCTGATTGGAGGATAGAGAGTCGGCGGTTTGTTTGAGTGGCGAATGTCTCCAGCCGGTCTTTTTCCGTCGCGGGGGGAGATGAGCGGCTGGACACTCGAGCCTAACGAACGCTTAGAACTGTCAGCAAGTTGAGCATGCGCAAAGGCTCATACTTCCGGTAAGTGTCAATACGAAGTAGCATGACGTTTCTACTTCACTTGTTGTAGTCTGTTCGAACATCAGCAGTACTTTCGCTTTCGGTTTTTTGGGGCTGCTTGCGCCAAGAAGGGCACTGTAATCAGTCCCAAATGTCGTTCTTCTGGTGTTTGACAAGCCGATGGCCATGGTCGCCACAAATGTTCACTATAACCAACAAGAAGGTCCACAACGGCCTCAGCGTCTGTACCCGTGATTTCACTTCGTCAACCTCTAGTCTCGCGTAGCCAGCTTCTCCCCTTTTCTATTTTTGGTAGGCGGGGAGGGTCTGGTGCAGTTGCTTTGATGTCTTCGTGTTGCCGCTTTTACGATAAACATTAATGTAAAGACCGGATGTGCCTGGCACTGAGTGGGTACTTATCTCTTATGCAAACTGGCTGGAATTTCCTTCTCTTCGTCTTCTTGCGAATGTGTTGTCATGTGAGCGACGGAGTCATGTCTCTGCGAATGTGTATCAGTCGCCCTGTCTCCGTTCAGTTGCCCTGTTTGCCCTGTCTGCCCGAGCTGTTGTATGTGTTCCTATGCTCATGTTTTGTCACGCAGAGCGCGCTCACTGCGTAGTCGGTGGCAAAGGAAACAATGGACGTTGCAGTGTGAAGACGTTCGATTCTTGCTGTCACTGTTACGTCAGTATTCAGGCACATATACGTACATACAAAGGTTGGTGACGGAGACAGGGCGACTGATCAACACTGGTAAGTTACGTCTAGGCTGTCGTCGACGCCCTGAGTGCTGTGTAAGTACACATAGAAGTTACACATTCGCAGAGACATGACTGCGTCGTT
Organism: Corticium candelabrum; assembly: GCF_963422355.1. Lineage (NCBI taxonomy): Eukaryota > Metazoa > Porifera > Homoscleromorpha > Homosclerophorida > Plakinidae > Corticium > Corticium candelabrum. The sequence continues at coordinate 5,689,587 of NC_085106.1, forward strand.
CACATGACAACACAATTCGCAAGAAGACGAAGAGAAGGAAATTCCAGCCAGTTTGCATAGGAGATAAGTACCCACTCAGTGCCAGGCACATCCGGTCTTTAGTTGAACGTTTCTCGTACAAGCGAAGCGGCAACATCAAAACAACTGCACTAGACCCTCCCCGCCTACCGAAAATAGAAGAGGGTAGAGACTGGCTACGCGAGATTAGTCAACCACCGGGAATTTTGCGTGTAGGGCGTGACAGTTCCAACAATTTCAGCTCGCTAGGCAGAACTGCTAGAACTGTCAGAACTACCAATCGAACGCTATAGAACTTTTCTCTCCCCCCTACAATTCCAGAACTAGAACTAGTATTCGAACGTACCCTGATAGACTGCATTTGCAGGTTGGAGATTGTAACTGTGCTGCGTACTGGGTAGTTCGTGCATAATGTTGCTCGACAACGTGTCCTACGCCGCAATCTTGCAGTGGCTGTTACAGTCAAACTATTTAATAGCCGATCTAGTCTATTAAAGTTTGACGATGACGTATTTGTTACCTATCTCCGTGAATATCGTCCTGCGGTCACCTTCAAGGGGGAAAATCTTGGCAAGATCCAATCTCTAGAGACGCTGTTAGCCGGAGGGCACAGAAGTTTTACATTACCAAGTGCCCACTGATAGAAAAGGATGTCTTGGGAATGAGTGAGAAAGGTACTGACGAGACTGGTACCTGTATGACAACAAAGATTGTGCTCAAAGAGAGTGAGTTTTGACAGTCCTACGTCACTATCACGATGATGGTGGTCGTCCGGGTGTCGCTGGCACGTACAGCGAGTAGGAACTGCGCACGAGATGCATGTGTACTACAAGTTTTAAGCGAAATGCATACCGTATACATACTTCTACAGCTACGAAGACACGACACAAGGCACATCAATTTCACCGCGTTCGACAATACGTAGCAAGCTGTCGCACTTGCTTAGAGAAAAGGTAAGTCATATATACATGTGTGTATATATATATATATATATATATATATATATATATATATATATATTCTTATTGCAGATAACAACTACCCGTCCCCTGCCAAAGTTGGCAAATCCCAAAAGTCAAACTCAGTGTCAAATCGCAAACTAGTGCAAATCATACGTGCGTTAAACTGAAATAAGCGAACTGAAAGCTGTTGCAGTAAGTTACTGACTGCCCTACTGAAACTTATTCTGCTCTTTGCTGTGGTCTTGGACGCGATAACCTTTAAAGTGGCAAGACTGGAAGACGTCCACAAACCAAAAGACTCCACTATTATTGGGTAGAAGTAACCTCCTGCCGCATTGACTTCGCTGTCGTGTCGATGGTCTTTCTCTTCTTCACCAGCCATTGCAGCGGCTCCAGCAGAAATGGCGGATTTAGCGAAGTAGGCCGGATGCATGGTGTTTCTTATCGAAACGTTGAAATAACCTGGTCGTCCATCAGCGAAATCTGGATGAAAGATATCTCCAGGGTGGCTATTGCTGTCTGGACCACAACGTTGCTCGAGCTGAGCGTCTTCGTTATCCACCAGTAATGCGTGATATATGATGTCCCTCAGTGCATCGTGGCGTTTAGAACGTAAAGAACCGTGACCACATCCAAGATGGTCGCCAAAGCAATCAATTACACGCCCACAGGAACAACGTATTGATTGTGAAGGAGAAATAATCGGAATTCCAAGCCATAGCTTCAGAGCAACTGTAAATTCATGCTGAGCCATGGAGAGGCCTAACTTAACGTTTGGAATGGCCCGTAACCATGCTGCAGCATGAACTGACGACTCTGTGTTGAGACGTGCCTTGTCTCGAAGACTGCTTGTGTCTTTAAGGGTGGAGAGCAGTGCGTCATCCAGCTGCTTCTGTAATACACGTTGAGACTCACCAGACGAGTTATTAGGATGACCGTCCGCGCCGTAACTAGCCAGAACTTGTCTATAGCGGACAAGGGCGTTTTCTTCACCTGGGATGGATATCGGCGTAGAAGGTGATTCGACAAACATTGGTGACGTTGGAACTAACACATGTGTAGGCAACTTCTTGTTCTGGACTAGAAGGCGTGTTGAAAGCTCCCGAGAAGCTTGACAGCTACCAAGGAAAGCGGCAGCCGAAGTTGTAGCTGCCTGTCTCAACCCCAGGCCTCCCATGCGCATTGGTAGAGTAGCTTGCTGCCAAGAAGCATCAGGCAGAGAAGTCTTAGTTATAAGTTCTAGAGAACGTCGTGTCCCGGTGTCAAAGCGTATCCAGTGGTGATCAGTTGTGCCCGGAGGAACTGTTCTGAGAAGATTATTGATCTTGCAGAGGCTGAGGCAACTGCGAAGTAGATGAAGCTCGACTTTGGGGTTGTTCAATTCTGGCAGAAACCTTTGATTTTCAAGCACACTGTCAATCCTTTTGCCTACAATCTCACTGTAAAAATCATCCGTTCCACAGACGGGTGACCCAAGCAGCTCAACTCCAGTATCTTCAATGCAGATGCGGCGGATTTGTGATGGAAACTTAGGAAATGATTGATCACCTGACGGCCAACAGACTTCGCACTTCTTCAGGTTGAGTTTTAAGCCAAAGACGGTCCATTGTTAATCAATGAATTCAAGAACGAAGAAACAGCGTCTCTGGTCCCAACAAAGGTACCGTCATCAAGATACCAAACGTGAAGGAAAAGTTTATCGATTGGACCAATGGTATCCAACAATTGAAAGACTACAAGCTATAAGAACAGCTAGATATACTGTATATTTACGTTAGGTGACACACAGTACTGTTCCTCATGCTAAACCAATTATAATTTTAGGAAATGCTATAGTGGCACCGAATTCAGTCGACTCTAAAATCTTGATACATCTAAAACAAATTATCAAACGGTCGAGAGAGATGGTGAAATAGATGGTGGAAGTAAACGGCAACTTTAAATCACTCAGTGGAAAGAAGAGAATGTAAAAGCAAGGTTGTTTTGCGGTGACCTGATTGGCCGATTCACTGCGGACAAACACTGCTCTTTTACAAAGGTGTATGTTTGCAACTACTGCATGCTAATTAATTAATTGGTTACATGTTTCTGTCGGCCCATTAATCTTATTTTTATTAAACGGAACTATCAGCCAACTGACACGTACTACAACAGGTAGATTGTTTGGCGAAAATAATTTACTGTGTGAGAGTCTGTACCAATCTTAGATTAATGCCACGAGCCAGCAACCCTCTAACATTGCACTCGAGGCTTGCCTTGCCGCCGCATACCTATTAGCTAAGTATGTCTTGAGTGACCAAAATGAAGAAGGCAAGGTTCCAAAGATATCTTGGAGACCGATCATCTCCTTGCAAATCTGGCCTCATCGACTACAGATCTGGTAATCCGATTTACAAATTATGTTCAAATACTGACGGAGACCTTGGATCGTGCGTCACTGGCACTTGGAATGCGAGAATTTTTATGCACGATGGTCTTCACGTCTCAGGAGTGCAAGAAAGTTGTTAAACTGTTTTCTGACGTCGTGAAGTGTGTGTTTGATCCTAAGTTGCAAATATAGTAAATTAGTTTGTATGTTTGTCTTAGATAGTAAATTGACAGCACATTGCGACTGCTGCCAGCAACAAATGATCGTTGCAGTGGGAAATGCAAGGAAAATTCTTGTCGACAGTCTCTGTGTTTTGAATGTTATACTCTTGTTACTTGCCATTTCCTACGGCATCCCACGAGCCGTCCACATCATGTACATTTCGAAGAAAAAAGTTAGTGACGCTGATGTTAATAAAAATTCTATCGGTCCTTCTTTAAACTGCTCATTTCATAGGGTACATAACGCGAAAGAATCAGAACCAAAGTGGCTAGTCCAGCTTTCAAAGTCTGTTTATGTCTTTTGTTCTAATGATTCTGTTTTATAATTGAAAGTAGCCTGCATTTGGATGACAAAAGACTTTAGCTTCTAGCAGAAAAGTATGCCTGTAGCTTTTCATGTTACAAACGTACGTGAAGAATTAGGAATATCGACTAAGGAGCTGAGCAGCAGGTTGTTACATAAGATGTTGCTCAAGGGGCTAGGCGCAATATGGCGTTTAAGCCATAACAGAAATAAAATGACAATGCATTCTAGACAATAAAAGGACAGATTTGTTATGTATACGAAATTTAAAAACCAACATCTAAAATAGGCATTTGAAAATGAGAATGTCAAATTTGGAAACATTCACAAATTCAATGTTGTATAAATATTTAGTAGAAAGTAAACGTGTTTGGCTAGAGGCGGTTCTGTATATGATATATTGAGAGTTTAGTAACATGTAGTCTTTGTTTGTGATATATAGACAGTTCAAATTACCTTGTTAGGCGCTCTGCGTAAAGTTACCGGAAAACAAAGGAGATCTTATGGCAAAGTCCGACGCAAACAGCAACAGTTGATGGCGGCATCTAGAAACAAGTGTAACTGTAGCAGAGCTCGTCCGTGTATCGCTTCCACTTGTGGATGCAGAAAAAGAGAGTTTCGTGCAATGCACAATGCAAATGTTTTTCAAAATTAGGACTTTGTTATAATACAAGAGCAAAGAAACCAATTGAAAAACAGGTAAGTCGTGTTGTACATTCCTCTAGTACGAATGCATGCAAATGCTGTAGAGCTAGTGTGTCTAATCGACGTCAAATCTAAAGGGCTTGATTGTTCTTAGATATTAAATTCAACACCGCGTTTTACGAAAATACAGCCAAGATCCAAAAGAAAAATCTGTAATGACCACTTGATAATTGATTGTGAAAAGAAGGAATAATGTTGCTTTCCTTACACCAACGTTTGCAGCGGCATCTTTCGGCGTTTCGAAGACATCGATGCCTTTCCAAGAAACTGCCAAGAGAACACGCAAGCCAGAAGCAGTACATCGAGTAAGTGTCTTCTATTTGAAGAAAGTTATACGATTGCATGTGCTTTATTGTTTGCTGCATATTTATCAACTATAGGCGAGGAAGGGTCCAGTATTTCTGGTTAGTATTGCAGTAATTCAATGCCCATGCATTGGGCGACGGATATATGGCAACTCTTGTTCTTCTTTGTGCACAAAGTAAGAAGACAGCACAATCATGGAACGCTCTGCTGGGGGGCTTAATCAACGTTGGAAATAGTAAATGCTGTATTATCAGTTTTACAGTGTGTAAAACCGGTCGTCAGTTTAATTGAAGAGAATAGAGAATGTTTAACCATGACGGCTCTTTTCAAAATTTTTGAGTTACGAAAGCATCGTACAGCTTCTACCTGGTGCAATACTAGAAGAGCTCTTGTCAAGCTGTTAGTAGGCGTCGGTTGGAAAAACCCTCAGAGACAAATAGGAGAGCTTAGTGATTGCACGGAGTTCCTAGAAATTCTGTTGTCGAAAATGGAAGAACATTGCCAAGTAATTGTTTCTATACTTTTAATGATGACGCAGCTTTTCTTTGTTGTTGTATCAGTTCAGTTTATATTCTCTTACAACAGATGACTGCGAATGTACTTCAATCAGTATTTGGAAGTCGTTACAACCATTTCGTTCATTTGAGTGATTCGGTAAAAGATGATATTGTACCTCTTACAAGAATCGTGCAGTAAGTTGACTGACGTTTGCCTCAATTTTTATTTACAAGTCAAAAGAGGTAATCATTGCGTGTGTTATTGTCACAATCCACGTGCTATTAGTAGTCGTGTTACGAATATGGTCAGTCGAGGAGCTGTATCGGCGTTTGGCGAACTGAGTCAATACGTAAAGACTGGATTGCGATTTACCGGTAGTATATAAAACGTAGTCATCAGACGGCTTTGAGTCATTCTTTGTGAGATGTGTAGAGGCGCATAGGTGTGTAGCACTTGTCACTGTTAGTGCTTGCAGCAGATGCAGTTGTCAGACACAGCAGTAGAACAACTCTATCCTATTGCTATAACGCGTAGCTGTACTGAAGGCAGACTAAATAATCTAGCAAGTGCAATGGTCTAAATAGGCAACAGTCATGATGTCATACTAACGTGCTTTAACGCAGTGCTAACGTAAACATGCATCTAATTACTCGCGCTACATTCCTCCCTCTCTTGTAATGAAACGGGTCCTCACGTCTTCTAAGATCAGTACGACGAACAGGTAGATCGATCACAACACTCGAGTCAGTAATATCCAACGTTGTAATCCCCGGCTCTCATCCAGGCAGGCTGAACGAGTTGGCGACCAACACGACTAACAGACGGAGGTGCAGGTGGAACCATCGGTTGTGCTGGAGGGACTTGAACAGGTTGAACATTAACCGCATTGCCGTTGGCTCTTACCAAGACTGCTTCCGGATCAATGGTACAATACACCCCCCCCCCCCAGCTAAATGGTGTGCGTATTCTTCTAGCCTCTATGATACAACGAGCGCCCTACTATTTACATACGAGCAAAAAAAAGTGATATACAATATATCCTGCACACGTCTACTTTATAAAACATTACACTCTTGTCCGCGCGCAGAGTCTAGAGTATGAGAATATTTCTTGTTGTGCAAAGTTTACAGAATTACAAAGTAGCTAGGCTATGCTGGAACGGTTCAACTAAACTACAAACTCTACCTACCTCTACTGAGTCAAGAAGTGAGACAATGCTAGGAATGTCAGTGAGGTTACTGCGGTATCGGGTATCGCGCTGCTAAGTCAGCAACGTTGTTTTGTAAAGCTTGCTGCCTTGTTTTGCCATACCTCTCCCTCCACATAAACTCGTTGGACTGCTGATCTACTACATAAACCTGAAGGGACTACTGATCAACCTGCAATTTTGCGCGACAATCTGCAGAATTGCTTATTATCTCGGATAAGGGTGTAATGTTTCATAAAGTAGGCGTGTACAGGATATATTGTATATCACTTTTGTTTGCTGGTATGTAAATCGCTTGCTAGCTAGCTAGGGTGCGTATTGTATCATAGAGGCTAGAAGAATACGCACCCCATTTAGCTGGAGTTGCGTATTGTACCATTGATCCCTGCTTCCTCCTCCTCGATGTGATGATGGATATCCAACTCATGCAATGTAGGTGACGGATGACGTTGATTATGAGAAGCTCGTCCGGTTGCATGGTTATTTCTTGCAGAACATTCTGGTGTCTGGCTCGGCATTCTCCGGTAACATGGACTCACTCTGTTGACATGAATTCGCTGAACACGTCCTCCTTTGGGTCGTCTGATAGAGACATTGGTGCTACCATGAACCTTTATAACCTTGAATGGTCCAGTTTATCGCTTAGCAAGCTTTGGAGATAATCCTTTAGGTACTGCTGGGTTATACAGCCAAACATAATCATCTACCTTGTACGCAGGACCACGGCTACGGTCGTCGTAGTTTTTGTGTCTGTGTTGAGCTTGCAGTATCTCATTGTCTGCAAATTCTCTCGTCATCTGTAACTGTTTCTCAACTGCTTGCTAAAATCAGTCGTTGGTTGAGGTTGTGGAAGGGGATTCTGTAGCTCCACATCTATAGGTAGAGGGGCCTTTCTGCCAAACATGAGTCGGTGCGGTGTCTCTCCAGTGGACGCATGTTTTGAAGTTCGATAGCCAAACAATACAAGAGGCAGCCACATATCCCAGTCACGCTGGTTGTTGGAAACGTACTTTGAGATGGCTTCCATGAGGGTCTTATTCATTCTTTCAACTAATCCATCACTCTGGAAATGGTAAGCAGTTGTCCTAGTCTTCTTTATACCGAGTAATTGACACAACTGCTTCATGACATTGCCCTCGAAGTTTGCTCCCTTGTCGCTATGTATGACGACTGGAACTCCATGTCTAGAAACAACGTTTGGCAAGCCTCGACTCATTTAGTGAAATAGTCCACCACCACTAGGACATGTTTGTTGCCTGCTTCAGTACTAGGCAAAGGCCCAATAAAGTCTAGCCCTATCATTTCCATAGGACCTCCTACAGGTACATTCTGTAGCATTGCTTTGGCCTTGGACATGGGCTTCCTTCGGCTGCACATTTCGCAAGATTGGATGTATTCATGTATATCTTTAGTATAGCCTGGCCACCAGCATGTGTCAGAAACACTACCTAACGTTTTATCGGCTCCAAAATGACCTTCATTGTCATGTAGCTGATCTAGAACGGAGGAATTAGACAAGTTGGTAAAACAAGCAGCTGCTTATCCTCTCCACCATCAGCAAGGGTGGCAGGGCAAAAACAATATAGAATGTCATCATCGAGGGCCAGCTGGTGCCAAATCCTGCGATAAACAATCAACTTGGGATAAGATCTCCATCGCCTTGTAGCGGAGGAACGTTCTGGAAATTGAGCCAATACTTGTGACATTATTGGGTTCGCCGCTTGCATGTTACACAGTTCACGATATGACCAAGTAGGGGTCATTCCCACAGCACCTAAGACGTCCTGAACAGCTCCAACAGGCGCCATGATCTCTTCAAAGGATTCATCAAGTGTCGCATGATGACCGGCCATGTTGACAGAAGGCGGTTGATGTCTGAACAATGCATCAGCATTGGTGTGTTGTTTGCCAGGTCGGTGGCAAATAGACCACTCATACTCGCTTAGAAGAAGTATCCAACGTGCCAAGCGACCTCTAGGCTCTCGAATGGACTTCAGCCATGTCAGTGGACAATGGTCAGTGATGAGTGTAAAGAGCCGTCCATACAAATATGGCCTGAAATTATTGACTGCCCAAACTACGGCCAGTGTCTCCTTTTCGATGGTAGAATAATTTTTCTCACTCTTGTGTAGGACTCGACTAGCATAGGCTATCACTCTGCCTTTGCCGTGTTGAATTTGGGAGAGAACTGCTCCCAGCTCTGTATCACTTACGTCTGTTGCCAGAATGAATTCGACCTCAAACTGAGGAAATGCCAAAATAGGTGCTGATATGAACTTCTGCTGAAGTGTGCAAAACGAATGGTGACTGTCCTCTGTCCAGATGAAGGGCTTCTTCTGGCTTTGTTGCTGCAGCTGAAATAATGGGGCTGCTACAGATGAAAATCCTGATATAAATCGACGGTAATAGCCAGCCAATCCCAGGAAACTGCGTAAAGCGGATGCTGACTGTGGTCTTGGGTACTCTGTTACTGCCTTTATCTTCTCAGGGTCAGGTTCCAATCCTCTTTGAGACACAATATGTCCCAAGTACTTTACCGATGATTTAGCAAAGAAGCATTTCTTTGGTTTCAGCTTTAGCCCTTCTTCTCTCAGTCTCTGAAAGACTTTTGTCAATTTCTCGATGTGCTCTTCGAATGTAGAGGAAAACACAATGATATCATCCAGATAAATAAGGCAGTGTTCCCACTGTAAACCGGCAAGAACATATTCCATTTATCGTTGGAAAGTGGCCGGTGCATTACAGAGTCCGAAGGGCATGACCTGAAATTCAAAATGACCCTGCGGAGACGTGAAGGCAGTCTTCTCCTTGTCCTCTTCACGGACCTCTACCTGCCAATAGCCACTTGCCAAATCCAATGTTGAAAAGTATGTTGCTCCACCCAAGGAATGCACGGTCTCATCCACTCTTGGAAGTGGGTATGCATCCTTTGTTGTAATTGCATTCAGGCCTCTGTAGTCAACACAAAAGCGATGACTTCCGTCTTTCTTTTTGACTAGGACTATTGGTGATGACCAAGGACTGGCTGATGGGCTGATTATATTGTTTTGTAACATTTCATCAATCTGATTCTCCGTCACAGATTTTAGGTGGTGATGTATTCGATGTGGCTGATACTTGAAAGGGCGTCCTCCTGGTGTAGGTATGTGATGCTTCACAATAGTTGCTCGGCCCATATCACTGGGACCTTTCGAAAACAACTGCCTGTTTTGCAAAAGCATCTGCTCCTGTATTGCTTTCTCCTGTGGGCTAAGTCTGGTTTCTGTCCAGTTGAACTGGCTGAGAAAAGCCGAGTGTGACTGCTCATGTCTTACTGCATAGACTGGGCATCCACTAGATGCTAATGGTGTATTAGAATGTTCTATGCATTTCAACTCTCCTAACACTGTTCCCTTTTCGAGACACTTGGGGCCTTGGAGAACATCAACTGTACTGGTACCCTGTCTTTTGAGGCATCTACTAGTACTCTGGCCACCAGTGTTTCTGTGTTAGTCACCAATTCCTCATCAGGTTCTAACATGGCAGCTCCTGTGAGGTGAGTGCCATTGTTATTTACCACCTTGGCCATGACAACCACACACTCCATTTTTGTGGTCGAAACTTGTTTTTCTAGAACAAGACTGCAAGATTGATCCCCTATCACAGACCTAACTAATTCCACTGATCCTCCAATCCAGTTCATTCTACTGTCTTTCAAATTTACGATCATCCCATGACTAGCCAGGAAGTATGACCCCAAGATAGGTCCTGTCTGGGTTTCCACAACCAGGAAGCGGTGTGGGGCCTCCCAAGAACCTAGAGCCACAATTAGGTCAATCTTGCCCAGTACTTTCAATGGGGTGCCATTGACAGCACGTAACATAATATATTCAGAACAAGGATGTACAGTCTTGCCACTCCCAAATGAGGGCGAGACTAATGAAACAGATGCTCTTGTGTCGATAAGACACTAGGATGGAACTCCATCCACAGTTTCCTCTACTGTTAGAGAGTGCATCAACCCGTTGATTTGATAAAAGCGATCGGTTGGCTTGCTTTGATAGAAGCGATCAGTTGGCTTGCTCGACTGCTTGGATGTTCTATTACTATTACTATGAAATTCTTGTCTTGCATAAGCACCACCATTAATTGGACTGTGCAAAGGCTGATTGTTTCCTTGACGACCTTGGGGTTGAATGGGCCTTTGTCCACAATGACGTTGGTGATGACCCATTTGGCCACAAAGATAGCAAGGCCCAATCTGTTTTGGACCAGAGAACAAGGGACAATTGCGGCGTAGGTGCCCAGGCTGACTGCATTGAAAGCAAATCAGATCCCTTTTGTTCAATCCTCGTGGTGTGTGAGGTAATTGTGAGTATTTCTCTTTAGACCATGTGGGTGTTGGTTGCTGCAATTGTGCCTCTAGATGTTGCACTCGTCGTTCCAGCTCAGTTGTGTAATCAGAATGGGTAACATCTGCCTCACCACGTTGACAGCTTCGACAGTCTGAGCTCGTACCTTCTTTCTGTCTTCCAAGAGCATTAGCTTTGTTGCTCGCAGTATGGTATCCTCGAATGTTGCTTGTGCATGAAGTTCTTATTCCCGACGTACAGCTGGTGGCATTCCTTCAGTGAACTGGTCTACTAGCTGCTGTTGCCGATCATCGGCTCCTAGTGCTGGGTAAGCTTTGTACAAGAGACGTTCTAGCTCTCCTGCATAAACCTCCAATGGTTCATAAGTATTTCATTTTCTTTCCCTGAACTGCCTCGTTGTCAGACGGCGTCTCTCTGCCGTAACAGGGGAAAAGACATTCTTAAGTGACGTACACAAACGATCATGCGTGTCCTTCTGGTCTTCTGGCAACCGATCATAAACAATCCAAGTTTTCCCATGTAGATATGTCGGAAGAATCTTCTTTTTTCTCTCATCGTCTTCTCACCCATTTGCATCATCACAAAGGGTAAACTTCTTGAGCCATTGCTATACATCGCCATCACTGAACGAATCAAGAAGAGACACTATTCTACTGCCTCGGGCGCGCACTGCCTGCTCCGCATTCTGCTGGTCTGGCGCTTCTGCCATTTATCTGGATCCCACTCCTGTCACCAAATGTAGCAGTTGTCACTGTTAGTGCTTGCAGCAGATGCAGTTGTCAGACACAGCAGTAGAACAACTCTATCTTATTGCTATAACGCGTAGCTGTACTGAAGGCAGACTAAATAATCTAGCAAGTGCAATGGTCTAAATAGGCAACAGTCATGATGTCATACTAACGTGCATTAACGCAGTGCTAACATAAACATGCATCTAATTACTTGCGCTACAGGTGCGCTGAAATTTTAAGCTGTTCTCTAGCGTAGCGACGATTAGATTGTGTTCTCACTGTCTCTTTCGAGTGTCAGACCGCCGCACGATTCTCTAAGGTGCAATCGGAAAATGTCTCTAACTTTCCATTCGCGCGCAACATCGGTCAGGCGGGAAAGTTAGCTGAAGTGCAGAATCAAGACGGTTGATTGATTGTAAGTGAGACGTGATGGAACGACTGATTGAATTAGGAGAAAAGATGAACTTGGAAGGTGAGAAGTTGCACGAGTTTGTCTGTGAACAGTGTAGCGTGTTGCTTAGCGTGCACATGCAGTAGATAAGTTAATTATGCCGTAGATACGCCTACTTCCCTATTGGATAGTGTAAAGTAGACACTCTTTGCTTTGAGTAGCGGTTACGGTGTTGCGTTGGCTAGTAGTTGCTTCTTGCTCAATAACCTGTAGTAACGTACCCGCTCGGTCTTGTTACATTCTGGTGTCAAAAGTGCGTCATGGCTCAAAACCAGGAACAGGTACAGCAGCAACCTATTTTCAACTGTGTCTCCCAGAGCCGTTTGGTGATGGCGATGTAGAAACCTGGCTCCGACGGTTTAACTTGTGTGCGGAGGCCAACCGTTGGGCAGCTGATGACAAACTACTTCGTCTCTCGACGTTGCTGCGCTGTAGGGCATTTGCTGTATACGAGTGCCTTGAAGATCATCAGAAGGACACATACGCCCATTTGGTTGCCGCGCTGCCTGCAGCATTTGAACCCAGAACAGAGGAACGGCGCCGATTAGCTACTCGTCAATTGACCAGTCGCATACTGCAGCCGGAGAAGATCTGGACGTGTTTTTTCGCGATTTGGAGCGACTGTTGGATACCGCACAGCCAGGTCTGACACGGGAGTTGCGTCAGCAGCAGTTGATCGATTGCTTTATTGCTGGACTGCCAGAGTCTAATGGAGATCAACTCTGTCTGCTTTCTCCAGCTGGTTAAGATGAGACGGTGAGCAAGGCAAGGGAACTAGTGCTTCTGCAACAACGGAAGGAGGACCTGTGCATCTATTCTGGATCCTTCGTGCAAACGGAATCCGAAAGATTTTTTGCAAATGGGATCCGAGCCGCCTGCTGATACCGACCGCTTCAACCTCTTCATTGATAACAAAGCAACGGCTCTACGCTTACTCTAGCAGTTGTGTACGGCAGCGCTCTTTACGGGGATACAGTGGTCACCATTTGCATAATGTCTTTTACTGTGCCAAATGCACCAAAACATGTCACAGATCTCTTTCCAACTATTTTGCAAACTCTAAAAAATAAAAGAAGACAACAGAACAAGTTTGGAGTCGCTGTGTTGTTTCCTCGCTTTACTACAGAAAGGATCCCGTTTGCACGAAATTTCTTGCAAATGGGATCCGACATGTTCTCCTCTACAGATCGCTTTCCATCTATTTTTAATCATTTAGTATAAGTACATTAAAATGCAATATAATATATTATATGTAACATAAATACGTTATTCAATAACTCGAACGCCATTGTTACAAAATTGAAATATAGATTAGTGACAGATTGAGTATATCTATGTGAAAAGAAGCCACTTGAAATCGGTTCTACGTCAAGATAAAGCAAAGAATTATTTGATGTGTACTGAACAGAAGTCTTGTTATATTATTTATATGCAAAAAACTATTTATATGCAAAAAACTATTTATATGCAAAAATTAAATTTGAAGGCTCAAGTCATTTCAATAACAACTAAAGCAGTTAAGGAAAACATCACAAGATTCTAAATGTACCACAAATAATGACATTAATGTAAAAACATTACATGGCTAATTGCTTTATTTATAAAATTGTAGATTGAAACAATAGTAGTCGAAAAAAATTTATAGTATAACAACTGAAAATTTATCTAATTAAAATATTTTTCTACACGATTACATCAAATTTATGAAAGGTTAGTTACCTATAATAGATATATAAAGGAGAAGTGTCCGTGTGTCTGTGTGTCCGTCTGTTGAAGCGTTTCTCAAAAATGGCGAGTCTGATCTCGCTCGAATTTGAATTGCGTACGTCGAATTCATTCCGCTCAAAAGTGACATTGTGGTCGTCTTCTTGACTTCTCCCACGACGACGCGATCTTCTGCCGATCGCACTCGCTTCCGCTCGCGCGCGAATATCTCTGGAACGGCGTATCGTATTTTCACCGAATTTTGACTGCCCGTTCCCGACGTCGGACGGTACGCGCTGAGCGTGTTGTTTATTGCGGGCGACGATTGGAAGCGAAAGACATTTGCGGCGGAATGAATTTGAATGAATTTGAAAATGAATTTGAAATGAATTTGAAGAAACTGTGGCTCTATGAAGTGGAAAGGAGAAGCACCTGGCATGTGTTGTTCCCCGAGGCAAAATTTGGCATTGAAGCTTGTATATTATATTGGTGTTTGGAGGGGAAGTCTCGCAAAAACACCTTTGCCTTTGTGATCCAAAAGTGAACTTTGACAAGAGAATTCAAATAGTGTTAGGGCGCGTCTCCACTAGGGCTTAAACATGTTTACAACCTGTTTAAGTCTAAACATGTTTAAGAATAATGCGTCTCCACTGGCGTTAAACCTGTTTAACTCTAAACCTAAACAGCTTTTGCTAAACATGTTTCAGAGGTAGTTTAACGAAAGTGGTTTAGGTTTAACAGTCACGTGATATAAACGCGCGTTCCAAAACGGTGGATGTTAGTTCTTTCACGCTGTTCTTTCTCTTTCTTTGGAGACTATTGGAAGAAGACAAAACTAGGCAATGTCAGAGTGCTTAGACTGATGCAGAGTGTCAGGAGAGAGCCATTTTGGCGAAGACAGAGACTTGTGTCTGTCATTGTTCTTCAGACGACAAGAAGACGATCTCCGACTGTCTGGTGCACAAGAAACGAATTCGCGCGGTACAACAAAGGCCCGGATAATTCTTTTAATAGCCCGGAATAAATGGACAAGTGGAGACGCTGTCTACTAAACATGTTTAGAGTTTAAACATGTTTAATGTTAAACATGTTTAAAGGGCAACAAGTGGAGACACAGCCTTAGTCTTAGAGTCATTTTAGAAATGATTTTTGTGAGACTATTGTGTGGCGTGCCATTTGTGTCAAAATTAGACAATGAGATGAGGCGATGAGATCATGCGATGAGACAATGAGACCGTGCGATGAGACCGTGCGATGAGACCGTGCGATGAGGCGATGAGGCGAGGAGACTGTAATATAAGACTGTAATATGAGATTGCAATATGAGACTGCATCAATATGAGATTAACGCAGATTACGCATGCAGCTACTACACAACTGTATGGGACTGGGAAGACTACATTATGTAAGTAGTAAATGCTCGGTTAGCATTGTTTTTGGCGAGCGATAGTGTTCTGTCTTTACCCATTCACATAACAATGGTTGCACTACGTAGCAATAGTTTTTGTCAAACAAACGCGGGAACTCAGCAAACAGACTTTCAGTTGCTCTTCTACAGTATTTTGCGATCAATTATTCGAACTCGGTGTTTAAATATCCGTTGCTTACGACTGTTCTGCAATATCATAGAAAACTGAATAACTTACAAAGTCTGCGTTTGGGCAGCCGCTCAAATAGCATCATTCATCAGCTGTCTAGACGCAATAATTTGTAACTAGTAAATGCTCGGTGAGCATTGTGTTTGGCGAGCGATGGTGTTCTGTCTTTGCCTATTCACGTAACAATGGTTGCGTTACGTAGCAATAGCTTCTGTCAAACAAACGTGAGAACTCCGGAAATAGACTTTCAGTTGCTCTTCTCTAGTATTTTGCGTTCAATTATCCGATTCAGGCGTTCAATTATCCGTTGCTTACGACTGTTGTGCAACTAGATAACTGTAATGTACTTGGTTACGTGCAGCAACAACTCAACGATATGTATTGGCTACCAGATAGAGCGAACTAAGAACACAAGCTGGCGCGTCTACTCTACACTAAATCGAGTCTGCGCGTATGCCGTAACGCGCGCTACATGTACACTACGACATACATTACATCTCTCTTCCTTTACTAGAGTTGTACAGTCACAGGTCCAGCTTCTTAGGCTTTCGGATATTTCTGCCAGAACGAGTCACTGGAGTTGTATTTCGGTCAGAGCTCTCCTCCATTTCGCTGACTGCTGCTTTGGGTGTATCCGGTAGAGGTGAGGCTATATTGTCCGAGTTTAGACTGTTGTATCCGGTTGTAAAATCGAGCATGGACGTGTCATTGACAAGAGAACTGGCTTCTGGGTACGGTCGAAGATGTCTTCGATTCCGTCTGTACTTTCTTCCACTCTTCGGACATTCTACAACAAAAGATCGTGGTGACTTGTGTTGTTGGTCGACCTTGGCTGGGAGCCAAGCGTTTGATTCCGGCAGTGGTGCCATCCTTACTGCGTCTTCGGGTCGTAGAGATGGTAATGGTTTCACTCCTGGTCTGGAATCATAGTAATGCTTTTGTTTCACCTTCTCCATCTGGAAGTGTCTCTGAACAGACTCTCTGTTGTAGGAGGTATGTTCTAGTAGCTTTCTGGATGAGGGAAGTGTGTTACGAGGACGTCTTCCCATGAGCAGTTGAGCAGGTGACAGGTTGATGCCTTCTAACGGGGTTGTTCTATAGTCCAAAAGGGCTTTCTGCTTGTCTTTGACTTTCTTCCAGAGGCGTTTCACTGTCTGTATTCCTCTCTCCGCCTCACCATTGCTCTGCGGGAAGTGAGGACTGCTAGTTATGTGGTCGACACCGTATTCCTTGCAGAATTGTTGGAAGTCTGATGAGCTGAATTGCGGACCATTGTCACTCCTGCATTTCTCTGGAATGCCGTGTCTACAAAACTGGTTCTTCAGCGCTTGGATTGTGGA
Source organism: Corticium candelabrum (assembly GCF_963422355.1). Lineage (NCBI taxonomy): Eukaryota > Metazoa > Porifera > Homoscleromorpha > Homosclerophorida > Plakinidae > Corticium > Corticium candelabrum. Next base: position 5,706,352 of record NC_085106.1, read on the forward strand.
GGACGTGGTCTGGTCTTGCAGCTCATCCACTTCAATGAATTTTGAGTAGTAATCTACCAGTATGAGATAGTGTTTGGACTCAAAATGGAAAAGGTCAATTCCCACTTCAATAAATGGCAGGTCTGGGACTGGTGTTGGCATGAGAGGTTCTGGTGGTAGTCTGTTTTGGTACTCCGCGCAGCGGTCACATCTCCGTACAGTGTCTTCTATCTGGGCGTTCATGGCTGGCCAGTACATTACCTCTCTGGCGCGTTGTTTGCATTTTACTACTCCAAGGTGTGACTCATGAAGTAGTTTCAGCATTTGGGAACGAAGGCTCGGCGGGATTACTATCCTTGTACCCTTGAAGATGATGCCATCTTGTACTACTAATTGGTCTCGTGAGTCCCAGTACGGCCGTGCTGTAATGTGGACGTCCTCCCGCCGTTCTGGCCAGCCTGAGAGGATAACAAAGTGGAGGTTCTTCAGTTCTGTAGACGTCGCTTGTTGGATCTCCGAATGTTTGGTACCCGTGATTGGCACAAATTTGAGTGTGTTGATGTATTCGAGGTCGTCATTGTTTCCGGGTTCTTCACCTGGGATGTAAGCTCTCGAGAGGGTGTCTGCTAGTTGCATGTCTTTCCCTTTTCGGTAGGTGACAGTCAAGTCATACCATTGAAGCTTGAGCATCATCCTCTGCAGTCTCATTGGTGCCGACAGTATGGGCTTCAGGAAAATGCTTTCCAGAGGTTTGTGATCATTGTATACTTGTACGTGTCTTCCGAAGACATAGTGATGAAACTTTGTGGTTGCATGGACAATCGAGAGCATTTCCTTCTCAATTTGAGCATACCTCGACTCAGTAGCCGTCATTGATCTTGATGAGTAAGCTACTGGCCTGCCGTCTTGGAGTAATACCCCCCCTACGCCTGTGCTGCTCGCATCGCATTGTATCTCTACTGCTTTCCGAGTATCATAGTAAGCTAACACTGGTGCATGGGTACACAGCTCCTTCAGCTTCTGAAAGCTTGCTTTGTGTTCATGTTGCCATTCGAACTTCACATCTGTCTTCAGAAGTAATCTCAGCGGCTTGTCCACATCGCTTAGCTTTGGAATGAATTTTGCCAAGTAAGTGACGAAGCCTAGAAACCTTTTGACGTCACTTTGATCCTGGGGATCCGGCATCTCAGCTACTGCCTTTATCTTTTCTGGATCTGGCTTTAGCCCTTCGGCTGTGATGAGATGTCCGATGTATCGAACTGATGGTTGTCGTATGTGACATTTCTCGTAGTTGAGGCGTAAATTGTAGCTGGTGGCTCGTTCGATTACTTGGTGGAGTATCTGGTCATGATGTTTCATATCCCGGCCAGCTATCAATATGTCATCCATGATGGCGGTTGCCCCTGCGATACCTTCCAGCATCTGGTCCATGATTCTCTGGTAAATTTCGGGAGCACACTTTAGTCCAAAAGGCAAACGTAGCCACCGGTACCTCCCCATGGGGGTGTTGAATGTAGTTAGCATTGATGACTCGTGGTCCAATTTGATTTGCAGGAATCCAGACTTCGCGTCTAGGACTGAGAAGACTTTTGCGTTTGGAATGTTGCTGACGATTTCCTCAATTGTCTTCATGGGATGATGTTCCCGCCTAATTGCCTTGTTTAGGTCTCGAGGATCGATACAGATCCTCACTTTGTCCTTCCTGAGGGACACTACCATGGAGCTAACCCACTCTGTGGGTTCTTCTACTCTGGTGATAAAGCCATCGTTCTCCATTTCTTTCAATTTCTCTATGACCTTGTCCCGTAGCATGACAGGTTGTCTTCTTGTTGGATGCACTACTCCTTTGGCACTGGGGTCGATTTTGATGGTGTAGGTGCCGGGCAACGTTCCAGTTACATTTGCCAAGTCAGGGAAATCCTGAAATTCGTGTGGAAGTTGTGTCTGTGTTTCTATGGGTGGAAGTTGGGTCTGTGTTTCCACGCGCGTGTTCACTTTGCTCACTCTCTGTATGAGGCCTAGCTGTTCTGCTAGATCGCCTGATATGATGTTGTCTTGCTCTAGGTCAACTATTTCGAAGTCAGTTTCCAGGTCAATGCTATTGTATCTGATGGGAATTGTTGCCACGCCAAGGGAGTTGATCTTGTGGTTGCTGTAAGAGTAGAGATTTATCCGTGACCTCCTCAGGACACCCTTATTGCGTAGTTTCTTGTATTTGCTGGCAACTATGACATTACACTTTGCTCCAGTGTCAATACGGAACGTTTTGGTGCTTCTTCCTACTTCCAGTCGTACTAACCATCTGTCTTGCTTGGCTCGATGTGAGGGTTCCACAGCGTTTATGTAGGATCTGTCTTCCTCGTCCTCTGTAGAGTCGCTGTCTTGTGCTGTATAGCTGACCTCTGGACTCCGAGGCTCCATTGCGTAGACCCTGTTGGTCTTTCTAGCTCGACATACGGTCTGCCAGTGGTTTCTCTTCTTGCAGTATGTGCAGGTTGATCCTAGTGCTGGGCATTTTCCTCTTGTCTTTTTGTGTGTCTGGTCGTTGCCGCATCTGCCACATGTGTGCAAATTCTGCGGTTTGTCGCGTGCCTGCTGTTCAACAGCTGGATAGAGTTGTGCTTTCTTTGGCTTGTAGATCGCCTTCTGTGGTTTGACAGCGGCTATTCCAGAGTCTTCGCCTCTCATTTCTCGCAGTTGCTGTTGTGACAGCTCGAACTGTCGAGCTATTTGTATGGACTTGGCAAGTGTAAGTTCTTGGCCCTCATAGAGTAGGCGTTCCTGTACTTTCTTGTGACGTGAGCCATTGATGATGCCATCAATTAGGATGTCTTCTGTGTCGTGGAACTGACAGTCCATGGCTAGAAGGCGTAGGTCTTTGAGGAACGTGTCGAAACTTTCGTCCTCCTTTTGTATGCGTTGGTGAAATCGGAAGCGTGATACTCTCTTGTTCTTCCTAGGGCTTACGTACTCCTCGTACTTCCCTAGAACCTTTCCGGGGTCCTCCTTTTCTCCTTCAGCCCAGCTGAAGGTCTTGTGCAGTTCTCTGCCTTGTTGACCGACCCACATTCCTAGCCACCCGGCTCTTTCCGCGTTCGTGGCTTTGCTAAGAGGGCCAGCGAAGACAAACGACACGTGTTCCTTGAAGCGTTTGAACTCTTGGTATGTGTCTGTGGCATTCCAGTCCATGGATGGATGATCGAACGTGAATCCTCCTGTTGACATCGTTTTCACTGTGTATCCGAGCGTTTGATAGGTCCTGTCTCGCCTGACACCATGTAATGTACTTGGTTACGTGCAGCAACAACTCAACGATATGTATTGGCTACCAGATAGAGCGAACTAAGAACACAAGCTGGCGCGTCTACTCTACACTAAATCGAGTCTGCGCGTATGCCGTAACGCGCGCTACATGTACACTACGACATACATTACAATAACTTACATAGTCTGCGGTTGGGCAGCTGCTCGAACATCATCATTCATCAGCTGTCTAGACTTAATAATTTGTAATTAATATTGACTTTAGCGTGAATTTTTAGCGTGTGTGTTGCAGGATAATTTCCTTTGCACTAATCTTGATAGCCCACTTTTCCACGGCGGTCTAACTAAGCTGTTGTCAGCGAACTAAATCTACATATCTAGGAAGCCTACAACAACGCCTTGCTCCCTCAATCGTGGTTTAGTCCGCATACTTTGTAAATCGCGCGTCTTGCGTGATACCATGCAACAGTCCATCATGCGTCGTAGCTGTTTTATAGCTAATGAAGAGCTCGAATTTCACTACTTCGCCTTCCCACCTTTCTTGAATCAATCATTTATTGCTCAACTGCAACGTGAGTGAGCATCCTAGAAAGACGTCATGAGAGAACTGTGCGCCTTTTTGACTTTACGTATCACACTGAAACAATTATTTCTATAAATTTGATACTTCTAAGACAAAACATCGAATAATAGAATGTCTTAGTCGGATAATTGAATGCCCGAATTGGATAACTGAACACCCAATTCGGATAATTGATTGCCTGAATCAGATAATTGAACGTGTAGTAAACTGTACAGGTTCTACATACTGTACGCATGTTGCATGTTAGCTGCATGATTGATAACAATTGGGGAAGCCAGATTCTTTTAGTAGTAACACGTTGAGTTCTGGACGTCACGTTGTCCTGTCTATCACGACGTCTCTCTCGGCCGCTTGTTCATCATCCTCGCGTCTGCTAACGATATAGGCACACGACATTTGGTGAACCTGACGTGATACATGGCCGACGCAGCTGCAACTGCTCTCACCACTACTGCTGCTACAACTCTTGCCGCTGTGAGCGTGAAACTTTCTTTTTTGGTCTACCAACCCAGAAGTATGGTTTGCACAGGTGGAAGCACAATTTACCATCCTGAACATTACAGCTCAACGGACTAAATTCGACTATGTCATCACGTCTTTGAGCCCGGAGTTCGCAATGGAGGTGAGAGACCTTCTTTTGAAGCCGCCTACTGAGAATCCTTACGACATTCTCAAGGCCGAACTCATCAAACGTACTACTGCGTCAGAGCAACGGAAACTCCAACAGCTAATCTGCGGGGAAGAACTCGGCGATCGAAAGCCTACGCAGCTACTCCGCCGCATGCAACAGCTGCTAGGTGACAAACTCGGATCGTCGGATGACACTGCCGGCTCCTTCCTTCATGAGCTCTTTCTCCAACGGCTCCCCGCCAACGTCAGAGTTGTTCTTGCATCTGCAGACACTACCATGGACATCAACAAACTCGCAGACATGGCAGACAAAATTATGGAGGTAGCTCCGCCCACTGTCTCAGCCCTGTCTAGCACCTGTTCTGATCATGATTCGGCATCTGAAGTCAAACAACTCCACGAGGAGGTAACGCGTCTAGCTGACCTGGTCGCCTCTCTCACTGCACGATCCCGTCAACGGAGTCCTTCTAGAGCCGGCAGTTCTCGCAGTCCAGCTCTCACACACTTTCGTACTTGTGACGCGCTCTGTTGGACTGGCCTTCTCTGCTTGTTGCTCGTTCTCTTCACTTGGTTTCATCACTTGTTGTTCTCGATCTTCCTGACAGCTGTCATGTACAGGATGTCTGTAACATGGCTTCACTCGGTTATAGTGTACTCGCTTCCGTCGTCGTCTTCTACATTCTGCAGGAATGACGTCCATGGTGCCATTGTCGTACACTGCTGTACAGGGACTATTTGGTTCCGTGGACTATTTGGTCGCGTGCAATTATCTCGCTCCTATTTGGTTCTCGAAACCGTTTAACTAGGGCTTATCTGGTTTCGGCTTCCTACAGGGACTATTTGGTCGCGTGGACTATTTGGTTTCGCATTTATTGCGCCTCGAATCGGCACTCTCCAACTCTTACAGCTGTACGAGACGGATGCGAATGACGTGACGATGGCCATGATAATTTTTATGCCTCTCCCAGACGTCTCGATGAGCCGAAATCGAGTGCGACCTGCTTCTTCTTCGTTTGTATTTGGCTTAATGTGAATACCGAAGTCATCACGACATTGTCGATCGCAATTTCGCGTGTCTGACGTTTTCTTTTGAGGCGAATCTCGGCTCGTCTGGTAGCGGGCGTGTTGAAAGTAGGCGGAGTAAGAATGTCTTGTGCGTTACAAGGTAAACAAACATGATCCGATCACCGAGTGTAGAGACATGGTGATGTGCCTAAGAATGTTTTAGTGCGTAGAATGCTGCGGTTAGCTGCAGATTTATGCATCGATCCTGCATGGCATTGATCGATACTTAGGTGCACAGTGACGTATACCTACTGTTTACGCAAGGAAGACGATCAACGTCTCTGAAATTGGTTGCGCACGACGAAAGATCGGTGATGACTTTCAGAACAGAAGAGAAAATATGTAAATATATGTAGTTCGAGAAACAACTAATTAAATGTATCTGATGTAAAATCACTTATTTGCACTTGGTCTCTCAGATGGGTATTGATGGTTGTTTGTCTGCGTTGTTGTACACTATAAAACTATCCGTTTGTTTAGTGAAATCTTTTTTTTTGTATACATGCATTGTGTGTCTTTCTGCCATTTAGTCTGTCCGTCTGTCTATTTTTTCTTTGAATTGTGACACAGCAAATGTGCTGCAGTATAATCAGGATATGCAGACAAGAAAATGAAGACAAGAACTATACTAATCAGCATTCAGCTATGCGCATGAATGCAAATATGAGTGTGTATGAGATGCAATGCAAGAGTGATCAGTGGAAAAGTGTCTAAGTCTGTCTGTCTGTTTGTCTGACTGTCTGTTTGTCTGACTGTTTGTCTGACTGTCTGTCTGTCTGACTGTCTGTCTGTCTGACTGTCTGTCTGTCTGTCTATCTATCTGTTTGTCTGTCTGTCTGTCTGTCTATCTATCTGTTTGTCTGTCTATCTGTCTGTCTGTTTGTCTGTTTGTCTGTCTGTCTGTCTGTCTGTTTGTCTGTCTGTCTGTTTGTCTGTCTGTCTGTCTGTCAATACACATATTTTCAAACATTGAACTATTATACACCATCTAAGCAAAACAACTAAATACTACCCAAGCTAATAGAGCTTGGTTTTACCTACAACCATTTATGTTTATGTTGCTGTCTCTTGAAACAATCTTCTTTATTTTTCTGTCAATCACTCTAGCATTTGATCGACAGATTATATTTGAACTCTTACTCTATTAATAACAATTAGACAGACAGACAGACAGACAGACAGACAGGCTGTTTTGCAGATTGCATATCCATCATCGCAGGAAGCCGAGTACAGCATGCAGACAACAGACCAGACAACTAATTAGCTAACCGCGGCACATCTTTACACTCGGTAATCGGATCATGTTTGTTTACCTTGTAACGCACAAAACATTCTTACTCCGCCTACTTTCAACACGCCCGTTACCAGACGAGCCAAGATTCGCTTCAAAAGAAAACGTCAGACACGCGAAATTGCGATCGACAATGTCGTGATGACTTCGGTATTTACATTAAGCCAAATACAAATAAGAAGAAGCAGGTCGCACTCGATTTCGGCTCATCGAAACGTCTTGGAGAGGCGTGAAAATTATCATGGCCATCGTCACGTCATTCGCATCCGTCTCGTACAGCTGTAAGAGTTGGAGAGTGCCGATTCGAGGCGCAATAAATGCGAAACCAAATAGTCCACGCGACCAAATTATTCCTGCAGGTGGCCGAAACCAAATAAGCCCTAGTTAAACGGTTTCTGGAACCAAATAGGAGCGAGATAATTGCCTGCGACCAAATAGTCCACAGAACCAAATAGTCCCTGTACAACTGCCAATACGCGGAACGGATATTTCCAAGGTTTGGCTAGTTTGCTGGACATTCCTATATTTACAACTGGAGTAAACAACCAAACTAGATCACCTGCCGTGTAATGATTATGCGGAGATGTCTTCTGGTTGTAGTTCTCTTTCTGACGACGTTGTGCTGACACGATTTGCGTCTCTACGAATTTTTTTGTGAGAGCTTTGTTCTCCCTCAATCGTTGTCTGAACTCCGTTGTTGCTTCTGGTTCAGAAAGAGGTGCTCCAGTTTGAACGTGGACAGGAAGGCGTGCACTTCTTCATAACGTCAATTAAAATGGACTCGTTTGTGTCGTTGATTGCTTTGATGTTCTGTAGTGAAACTTGGTGTAATAATCAGCCATGACAAGCAAATGCTTGTTTCTTTTTTCTGTCTGAGGTAATGGACCTAGAAAGACAATAGCGATCATTTCCATTAGACATCTAACTGTAATGTTGTGTAGTGCTGCTTTTGAATGACGTGGTTGTCTTTTCCTCTGACTGCACTGTATACAACACTTGAATTAGTTTTTGATATCTTGAGTGTATCCTGGGAACCAAAATCCTTCTTGGAGTCTTCCTAAAGTCTTTTCTAATCCAAGGTGTCCACTCTGGTCATGCAATTGAGTTAAAATCTCCGATACTAAAGATGTTGAAACAACTACTAATTCTTGCGTTTGTCTTCCTGTAGCCATTCTTTTGTCCCGAATTCTGTACAGTAGTCCATCGTCTGTTACTTTCAACTGATGCCACCCTCGACCAAACTGTTTAAGCTTTCAATAACTTTTCCACTTTTCCGCAAACTGTGGTCGTCCTGCTGGCATCTGCTCAAGCACTTCCTTTATTTCGGTGCCACTTTTCTGCATGTGCTGCAAGTCAGCAGCTGACCATTGGGGAAAAAATCTAACTGCTGCACATGATTCAGATGTCTCGTTGTGGTAAGTGGATAGCATTTCTTGGTCTTCTTTGTCTGTGTCATGGTGTCGACGTCTCGATAAGCTATCTGCATTAGTATTGTCCTTGCCTTTCCGGTAGACAACGTCTATGTCATACTCCCCTAATATCAAGATCCATCGTGTCTGTTGTCCCGTTGAGTCCTTGACTGACTTCAGCCATGATAATGGACAGTGATCTGTTGCTACTGTAAACTTGTGACCGTACAAGTAAGGACGAAATTCTGTAACTGCCCACACAATTGCGAGTGTTTCTATCTTTACTGTTGAATAGTTGTGTTCTGCTTTACGCAAAGTCCTGCTAGAATAGGACACTACTGTCTCTTTTCTTTCAATCACTTGAGATAGCACTACCCCCATCATGTCTCACTAGGATCTGTGGCTAGTTGGAATTGTTTATCAAACTGTGGAAAAGTCAAGACTGATGGTTTCGTCAGTCTCTCTTTTAGGACAGTGAAAGCTTTTTCACTGGCTTCAGTCCAGACGAAGTCTGTGTCTTTCTCCTGCAGTTAAAAAAGTGGGGCAGCAATCTGCGAAAAACCTGGTAATAACCCGCTAAGCCAAGGAATCGTTTCAGCTCTTTAACTTTTGTTGGTCTTGGAAAATTCTTGACTGCCTGAAGTTTTACTGGATTTGGTTGAATACCCCTCGCAGATACTATGTGTCCCATGTACTTCACGAAATATATCGCAAAGTGACACTTAGCAAGTTGTTGTTTCAACCCTGCTGCATTCAATCTCTTAAATAAACTCTCTAGCCTCAACATGTGTTCCTTGAACGATGATGAAAACAGTGTGATGTCATCCAAGTAGATTAGACATTCCTCTCATGATAAACCACCTAGCACCGCTTCCATGAGTCGCTGAAAAGTACTGGGCGCATTGGTAAAACCGAAAGACATAACATTAAATTTATACAGCCCATGCATTAATGTGAATGCCGTCTTTAGTCTATTTTCGGGTGCCACCTTTACTTGCCAGTACCCAGAAGCTAAGTCTAACGTAGAAAAGTACTTGGCTCCTGAATAGCTGTCCAGTGCCTCATCTATCCTAGGCAATGGGTATGAATCTTTAGTCGTGACAGAGTTCAACTTCCGGTAGTCTACACAGAATCTAAATCGGCCATCTATTCTCTTTACGAGAACAATCGGACTTGAGCAAGGACTTGCTGATGGACGAATAATGTCCCTCTCCAGCATCTCTTGAACTTGGTTTTTGACCACGCCTCTCAAGCTGTGTGGAAGTCGTCTGGGGTGCTGTCTAATTGGGGGACTGTTCCAAGTCTTGATTCTGTGTTGGACACGATCCGTTTTGCCTACTTCGCTTGCTTGGAATGCAAACAGATTGGCATGCGTGATGATGAGTGCCTCCAATTGTTTTCGTTCGCTTTCCTTTAGTGGCAGCTTGTTTAGTTCAAATTGCTGCACTAGCTCATTGTTCTTTTCACTAACTGATGCATTAGTAGGTATGACATCACTTTTAGAGATTGTATCTTGGCTAATGTCAATTCCTGCATCTGGTTCTTGAATCACGCCTACAATGGAGACGTTGTGGTTTATGCTGTTCAGTTGCCTTAATGCAGTTACTTGTAACAGCTGCACTGGTCCACCAAATGCCATCAATTGCACTGGCACCACATCCTGATCCAAACTGATTAGTGAGTGTTCGAACAATCATGACATCTGTCTTGCTATTAACAGTATTGTCTGGCTCTAACATTGCCACTCTCTCTTGACATACCTTGTTACCATACTGATCCACTATGTGAGCTTCTCCCAGCTGTCTGGTCATTGTGGGAATCTACTTGCTGTGGTTGAGAATCAGAAAACAATGATTGCTTTGTACTCTTGGTGTGTTCAACATTCCAATTGCACTTCCAAGTAGGGTCACGTTTTTTCGCCTCAAATCAACAGTAATGTTGTGCTTCAAAAAAAAGTCTACAACAAGAATGGGTCCTGTAGCTATGTTGAATACCAAAAATGTATGATGAGTCTTTCACTGACCAATTTCCACTTGTAAATCCATCTTGCCACAGACATTGATATCATTTCCATCCACTCTTTTCAGTGAATTGTGGCTATTCTCACCACTCCTAGATGAATCGTGGTTTCGCAGATAAAGCCTGCTGGGCACCAAAGATGCAGATGTACCAGTGTCTACCAGACACGGCTTCATCTGTTCTGCCACAATCGCCTGTAATGTGAGAGAGCATGATTGATCAGCTTCTCCACCAGTCAGAATTTCCACAGTATTACTTTTCTGCGGTTCTTTGGTCAGGCTATTGGGGTTACTGTTGGTCTTCTTCCATGATTTTTTGCGGGTAGATTTTCCAGCCGGCACTGGACTATCTCTTTTCCAATGACCTGTACTACCACATCTGAAGCATCCTCCACTAATCTTTCGAGATCGGGACTGTTGCTCCAGTCGTTCCAGACGCGAGATCAACGCTTCTAATAAAACGCACCATTGTTTGTGCTAATGATTCGTGATCAACAAACTGTGCTCCTATTGTGGCAGATATTCTCCTTTGTTTTGTACTTTGCCTGTCCTCTTTCCGATGCTGCAAGAGACAAAGCTCTCTAGCTTTGCTCACCGTTTCGTTAAAACCCACTGGTGCTAAGACATATAGCTGATCACTTATGACCTCCGGTAACTCGGCAATAAACCAGTCAATCAACTGCTGCCGACGCAACTCTGCGGATAACCCAGGCGGTTTTTTTCTGTCTAGCAAACGTTCTAGATCACGTACAAAGACATCAAGTTCCTCACCCGTCTGCAGAGTACGACTATTGAGCTGCCGCATTGCAAGGCGACGACGTTCTTCTGTACGCGTTTCAATTGTTGTTTTCAAAGCGGCATTGAGATGATCGTACGAATCCGTTTGCTGTTTGGTCAGCCGTTCAAAAGTGCAAAGGCTTGTCTTTGCAGCAGAGCAGGCAACCGTACGACTTTGTCGTGAGCGTTCCAGCGGTTAGCAGAACAGCAGACATCAAAGCGAAGCAACCAGGTAGATATGTCGCCATCAAAAAAAGGTTTTGGTATGCACGGTTGACGATAGGCTTGAACTTGAGATTGCTGTATAACTAACTGATCGGCACTTTGCTGAGCCATGAACTAACTTCTCACACCAAAATGTAACGTTTATACGATTTGCAGCAGTTGAAACCCAAAAGGTTAAGATTCTATTGTGCCTTTACATATATATCAGTCAGAAAGTAAGTGTGTCCTTACGGTCACAAGAAACCACTAATTAGTATGACTAAGTTACTCTACACTTACAAATCGGCAGAATTTTTTTGTCCGACAAAAAGACGCTCTCCTGTACAATGCACTTTTTTCTCAAATTTTCGTCAAATGCCAAATTTTTGTTGAAGACGACACTAGTGATCGTTGCAACAACACCAAGGCCGCACAGCTACGTACACTCAAAATTAAAGCTGACAAACTTCAGAACCATTATACAGAAACACTATGAAAGACTATGTTACAAGTTAGGTACAGCTACACATTTCGCCTTGGCTGTTGTTGGGGTTTTATACACGTACAAATATATGTGTTAAACATATAAAGCAATAAAATAAACACCATTTACAGGACGGACGCCAGATGGCCGAATTTTCGTTAGCAGCTACCAAACAAAGCGAGGTGGAGCCTCATGATGACATCACTTTCGCCTATTGGTCAGTAAAGACACCACTTTTTGTCTATTTGTCGGAATAGCTTCATTTGCATTTTCGCTAAACCAACTATATATACGGTCTATGTTTCGTTGGGTCGTACGGTCATCGAACGACTACTGTACCATCAACCCAGAAATTCGGGCCTCGGGTATTAATTGTAGACTCTCTTTGGTTTTGTTTATGTGAGGGTTCTTATTGGGTCTTCGATACACATTGTCAAGTAGTAAAAGCGTGCTGATCGTTGCTGAACTTATAGCGTCCTAATGTTTAACACTATTATAAAGATAGTGATTTGCGTGAGTGGCGTGTGATAGCATCGGTTGCATACGTGTTTTTAGGGCTATTGAACTTTACTATGGCATGGAAAGCCGTATTTATCAGAGAAAGTAATACAGCCTGATCGATCTTAACAGTAAACACAGCAGTGATTATTATCGAATTTGATGTTGACCGGCTGATGTTTGCTTTGATAATCATAAATGGAATGTGCCAAAGAGAGTGATAGTCTGTCCAAGCCAAATTTCTGCTGTGGAGGGGTTAGGTCCGGCTACATGAAACATAAGTTCTGTTTGTACTGGCAACTGGATTGCAATCCGATCGCGATAAATTGAATCTACGTCGGGGGTGGTTTTGATCGCGATCGGTTGAATCCAATTAGATAGAAATTTTGGTCGTTCTTTCTATGTATGCTACGCTTGTTTGCTAAAAGTGTTTAGTTTAAATAGTTTGCGACATTTTCTTTAGTTTGAAGTAGCTAATTTACTAAATGGCAGCTTATGAAGAGGAGCATTTGCTCTAATAGACTACACAAGTATTGATTCTGTAATTTACCTAATGCATTTAGTAATTCATAGACGACCGTGTGCTTTATGAAAAGTATATTGTTTTCCTGCAGATTACCTGTTCAAGCTCTTTAAATAGCTGATATTGCCTACATGTGCTCATACATTAACTGGTAATAATTTGTAGCCTTACAATGTGTGCAATAACAATTTACAAATGGCTGACAAATATTTAAAAGAACACTTCACCGATTGACGCACGCGCAAAAGACGTCGTATGTCAAGGACTTGCACTGCAGACAGAACGCTTGCAGTATTGGGCAGTGCATAGCTTCTAAGGCCAAATACTAAAAGAGACGGGTCTAAAGGCTTCATTCAACTCTAAACATGAAAAAAAGATACGGTTTCTAAGAGACTCAGACGTTGGTATGTTGTAAAGACCACATGATCGTCCTGAACGACTTGCAATCGCTCGGTTTTTCGCACTAATTTGCGTGTTTTTTATGAATGGAGGTTATACTACACTACAAAAAAGCTTGCGTAATGCGAGAAACACACGGAAACGTGCGTCAACCGGCGTATGTGTGCATTTCAGAACTTTTTACTTTCGGCGAAGCAAATATCAAAGTCTACACAAAGTGGTAAAACGAAACCTAGACTTATTGGCCATTGTTTGGATAACCGCTCTGTACGTTTTTTTCTAATTGTAGCATAACGCTCCGTTATTAACCCATCAGAATCGTCATGTGAAGTTTCCTTTATCTATGACCTTTGCACTATTATGTCACGCTTATAGTTATCTAGCGCGCGTCTTCATTATCTAGCTCGCGCCTTTATAGTTTCGTGCGCGCATAACAAAATACTATTATTTACAACTGAAGCAACATTATAGAAGAAAAATAACAATTCTGACACGTATGAAATGTACATAAATTGCTCTTTTGAATAACACAACTTTTGTAACTACTTTCTATCTGTTTCAATATTTTATTTCGTCTAACTGTATATTTTAGCTATATTATGCATAACAATCCAATCAAGTTGATTGACTATTTGAAAAAATATTGATTTCAAAATTCGAAACCAATACAAAATATTTGCAGCAGTGACTTCACGCTTTCAATTATATACTAATATATACACCTAATCCAACACTAAAAACAACAAACAGTTACTATATACAAATCGTAAAACATAACTTAGATCACCTAATACAACACTGTATAAATGAAATATACAACAATATATAAATAGAAATATACAACAATATATATAGAAATATACAATATATAATAGAAATATACAACACTATATATAGAAATTTACAATATACACGGTCACAGTGTGGCAATTCTCAGTCATCCTCAGTGTGATATTTTATAAAGCACTGTCGCTCAGCAGATGACACACAGAGGGGGACGTTGCATTATTGGAAGCGATATTTGGTCCTTGAGTTATGCCTGTCTTCAGATAAACAAACAATGCAACGTACTAACCCTTCTGCTATAACCGGCATGTGTGAGCTATACCGAAGGTTTGGCACCTGTTGTAGTTGTTTGTCTGTTGTTGTATTTGTTGTTGCTGTTGTTGTATTAATAGTCGTTGTTGTTGCATTTGTTGTTGTAGTTGTCGTATTTGTTGTTGTCGTTGTTGTATTTGTTGTTGTTGTTGTTGTATTTCTTGTTGTGCATCTGTGAGTTGTTGTTGCATTTGTTTTTTTGTTGTTGCATCTGTTCTTTTTGTTGTTGCATCAGTTTTTTTTGTTGCGTCTGTTGTTGTTGATGTTGTTGTTGTATAAGTTGTTGTTGTTGTGTGTCTACTCTTTGTTGTTGTAGTTGCGATAGTAATTGTAATTGCTGTATTTGCTGTTGTTGTTGTTGTTGTTCTTATTCTTGTTGTTGTCTCCATTGTTGTGGTGTCGGTGCGGGAACTTAAATCATACGTTTTGTCAAAAAACAATATTGGGCTATAGGTTCCCTAATGTCAATTTTTGCCAACCCTCGGATAAACTCACACCTGAAGTCTTTTTGCGCATACTGCCCTTTCCTTTAATAACGTTCATCTTGAGGATGTTGTTTTTGAAGGGAAGTAAACATGATGAAGCTGTTGAGAATAGCTAAGTCAATCATGTGCAGAAAGATCTTCTTCCAGTACTAGATGCTCTTATGCAATACTTTATAATACTTAATCATCTGATCAGACTTATCTACGCCTCCCATGTGGGCGTTGTAGTCGCAAATACCTTCAAGTCTGAAAATACGGATCCTGTGGTGCCCATCATACTTTGCACGATCTTTGGTAAATCTTTATTCTAGACTACAAAGAAAGACTCTCCCAATTGGGTTTTTTACTTATGACAGAATTCTAAATTTTGAAATGCGAGCTACTTTCACAACAAAAAAAGTGTTAAATAAATCAAGAAAACAGTTTGTTATTCAATTTTGCCATTTGCTGAAAGAATCTTACACTTGCTTTACTCTTTTTCGACTTGAAATTCAAATTCTTTCAGCTTTTCTTTAGAAAACGAAAACCTCTTTGACCTCATTGACAAGACATTTTGTCATTTTGTAAATAAGAAAACACAAACCTACAATAATTTGAAACATCAACTGAATAACGTCTAGAAAACAAAATCTTATAAAAAATCTATTGAATTATTTAGATTCTACACAATATTTCCAAAAGCGTGACTTTCGTTTTAAAATGGTTGGGGTAAAAATGTTGCAAAATGATGTTGAATGCGCGAAATTTTTGATTGTTCAGTCGTTGTTTGAGATCACAGAGCTGCCAAGTTGCGGATTTCTGTATTTGAGTAACCAATTTTCGTAAGATGAAACCGAGTAAAATTCGGACAGCTGTTATGAGTTTGGAGATATTCCGAGATCGGGAGCTCAGTTCAACACATTACTGTAAAATCAAAGCTTCGAAAGACTGTAATCTGGGTGAGCGTACCATCGCCAAAATTGTTGATGTTTTGCGTGTATCAATAAAAAACTGTCTAAAAGTACTAGCAGCTGAAGTAATAAGCTGTAAAAAAATATCTCGTTGTTCCAGAAATAGTGTGACAAAAATGATTTTCTGGAAGTAGCAGCAAATAGAAATCGCCGTTTGACATAGGGCTAGCTGAAACGATAGTTTGAGGAGAACACGGGACAAGCCGTTTCCAGATCTTTAGTTTGTCGTCGACTTGCAAAGATTGAAATGCACGCTTTCTGCCTTCACAAGTCTGTTTACGACCAAACATCGTCGTCTCCAGTTAATGGTTTCGTTACAATGACATCACCGTTTTGGATTGTCTTCCAAGTTTGACTTAAGTTAGCACACTTGGCATAAAGTGGGCCGCAATCCTAGCGACATTGCGTGATTTCTCGAGAGAGAATGCGCGTGTTAGTAGAGTGTTAAGCGACCAGTAGGCACAATCTGGAAAGCAAGAGAAGGAAACAAAGTATTTGAGCAAAGAGACGTTTCATATAGATCGCTTTTATAAAAGTAAAAAAAGTCTAAAAAGGTTATTCTGCTAGTCTTTGTAGACGTCCACGCAACTGTCGTTTGCATTTTGTTTAGTAACGCAAGGACTTTTGTAGTTTTGTCAAACAAAATTATCTCATTTATGCTCTGTTCTTTAACACATGACCTATTTGTTTAACGTTTTTTATAAGATTTAATCGGTAAAGCAGTTTGGAAAACTTCGGTAAAGTCACGTGCAAAGAGTGGCTTTATAATTTTGTCACGGTCTGTATATAAATATATATATGTGTATTGTAGAATACGTTTATATTGGAAGCATAAATGTACGAATGCTTTGTAATGTGCTTGTACTAACCGTAGTCAGTCATTGTCATTTTTGGACTTTCTTACAGGCTGTACAATTAATAATATTTACTCTACGATTATCTTCATAGGATTGGAGAGAGATTTACTCTACACACCTGATTGACAACATGGCAACACATAGCAGAAAATAATTGGGAATTCGTATCCCAAAGTGTAAGTAACCTAATCAGAAAAAACATTTATCGTAGAATGTGCAACTGTATAAATTCAGTACAGACCTGATTCATGGCATGGGGCAACATTATTGGTGTAGACGTTATGCATGTTGTATGCAATTCTAGATGCCATATGCTCCATAAAAATAAATTGTTTTATAATTTTTAAGTTTTGGCCTTGGTGAGAACTTGCAAACTGCATACAATTTTTATGTTTATCTAAATTGCTATGTAATATTTAAATATCACAATATCTTTAATGAA